>NW_024545126.1:0-30167 GCF_018167655.1 Microtus oregoni
ACAGGGCAGAATAGAGCTAGGCAGGAAAAGTAAAACTGAATGCTGGGAGAAAGAAGACAGAGTCAGAGAGAAGCCATGCAGCTGCCGCCACAGACAGATACACCAGAAACTTGCTGGTAAGCCACAGCCATGTGGCGATACACAAAATAATGGAAATGGGTTAATTTAAGAAGTAAGAGCTAGACAATAAGAAGCTAGAGCTAATAGGCCAAGCAGTGATTTAATTAACATAGATTGTGTGTGGTTATTTCAAATCTAGGGAGCCAGGAAGGAACAAGCCAACAGCAAATTGGCAATGGGTTCTGATTGCTGGTAGTGAGTAGAGCACTGAGGTTCCTTTAAGAGAGGTCTTCCTGATTTAGCAGCAGCAGCAGCAGCAAAAAATAAAATAAAATAAAATAAAATAAAGCGTTTTGAAATGGCAGCTTCCTGCTTCCTGCTGCCAGTGAGTACTCTGGCTCTTTCAGGAGGTGGGGTTTGTGGGAGACATGTTCTAAGTTACATGGTGGCAGCTTGGGCCAACTGGTTACCAGAGTTGAGGTGGTGAGGACAGCTCCCACCCGACAGTCTCAGAGGCAGTGAACAGGCCTCTACCATGTTAGACTGGGCAGAGCCAAAAGGCAAAGCAACCTTAGTCCCAGGCAAACCACTTAGCATTTTAAGAAGCAGTCCTGGTCAGAAAAGAATTACACATGCACAACAGGACAGTTTCAGACATAAATGACCTCTAAATGAGACACAGCATATTTTAAAAATAACTTTGGTTTGAAAAAGAGAGGAAAAAGTGTATAGAGAGTTATAAAAGGAAGTAAATGGTTTCAAAAAAATAAAACAAAATCTTTAAAAGACAGAACACAGACACTCATGGGTCAATGGAGTACAGAAACATAAGCCACATAAAGATGGAAAATACACAGAGAGTCTGGATTATGTATATTATTGTGTTTACTTTGAATTTTTCACTGTGAATCAACTAAGTACAGAGAGACATATCATTGTATGGGCTGCTAAGCTAAACCACCATATATATTTTACAAGTATCTTGACTTCAATATTTGGGTGTAAGGTTCTTTGATTTGGAAAAGAGGTTCTCTTTTGTTTTAACAGAAGATGATAACATGTGGATTCCTTTTAGACTAATGTAGTTTGATGGACTAAGACCCCCTCAAAACATTGCTGTGAACACCCCCTAATGTTTCTTTGTCCAATAAAGAAAGGAAGCAGTTTGAGGAGAACAGCACCCAACTTCCCAAATATTGTTTATAAATGTTTGCGTACATTTAAAGGGGATGATATGGAGAGCAATACTTTGCATTGGTATGGATTTTGTTTCATTGACAAAAAAAATTGTGATCAATTTTGTTATATTTATTTATATTTATATATATATATTAATTTATATATATATGTGTATGTATTTCTGCTCTTGATTAAGGTATTGTGTTTGTGAAGCTCATTTAAAAATATAAAGGGGGTTGGAGAGTTGGCTCAGAGGTTAAGAGCACTGACTGCTCTTCCACAGGTCCTGAGGTCAATTCCTAGCAACCACATGGTGGCTCACAACCATCCCTAATGAGATCTGGTGCTCTCTACTGGCCTATAGGATACATGTAGGCAGAATACTGTATACATAATAAATAAATAAATTTATAAAAATAAATAAAAATATAATGGACAATTAAGAAATAAAGGCTAATAGATAATCGTTTATAATAGTCAAGTTTGTAGTCATTAGTTTTATTTAGTAGATATACAGAGATATATTTCAGATGTACAGATATTCTTCAGATCTTCAAAGACTACAGAATGATTTAAGAACTTAGGGCTTTTCATGACAATGAGACACATCTGTTCCTGGCAGCACCAATGTACTTCAAGAGGAAGAGAGGCATCGAAGAATCTTCTTATGAAGTTTGCTAGACATTTGTGCATGAAACTCCTCTTTCATGGACTTCTTGATGTTATGCTGTATGAACTGGACATTCGGGACCCACAGAAAAATGACTGCTGAACTTGCCTAAAGGTGAGACGGTCCTTCGGGATTTCTGCTTCATGAAAGAGCCTTCCAGACATTCTGTAGGACAGAGAAGGAAGTGACTGACAAACTACCAATATAGGTGGAACTGTGTTTGAAATTTCCTGTTCCATGGAAAAGTCTGCTGGATACTATGGCCCTGAATATCTGTGCCCTCAATGTTACAGGAGAACTTTGGGTGACTGTCCAGGCAGCGAGATGTCTCTGTCAATTCTAGAGTTTTGGAAGTTGCTTACAATGCACTTCTGGAGTCTTTGGTGGAGTTAAAGAATAGATAGTTACAATTATACTTTTCCTTAGTTATGATAAAAGATAAAATAGATGTAAGTATTGTAACTGTGATTCTTGCTTGATGGCTGTTTTGTTTTATGTAATCTTACTATGTTACAGTTAAAGCCTTTTTATTCAAACAGAAAGGGGAAATGGTGTGGGTACTCCTATATAAGTGCTGCTTTTATTGGTTAATGAATAAAGAAGCTGATGGAGCCTATGGCAGGGCAAAAGAGAACAATGCGGGAAAACGAAACTAATGCTGGGAGAAAGAAGGCAGAGTCAGAGAGAAGCCATGGAGCTGCTGCCAGAGACAGATGCACTGGAACATTGCCAGTAAAACACAGCCACATGGTGATATACAAAATAATGGAAATGGGTGATGTTAAGATGTAAGAGCCAGCTAATAAGAAGCTAGAGGTAATAGACCAAGCCGTGATTTAATTAATATAGTTTCTGTGTGGTTATTTTGAATGTGGGTGGCTGGGAACTAACAAGATGACTCTAACAACTCCTAATGTCATAATCAACTAAAATATACAAAAGAGTAGAACCGTGAACTCAACAGGAAAGCCAATGTTCTGGATAACATGCCAAAGTTCATGTCCAATATGAGGCAGTGTAAGAACTTGTTGTGGTTTGAAAGAAAATGGCCCCCAAAGGGAGTGGCACTATTAGGAACTATGGTCTTGTTGGAGGAAACGTGTCACTGTGGGGGGTGGGCTTGAGGTCTCATTTGGTGTAGCATACCTCAGTGTGACAAACAGTCAACTTCCTCGTGTCTCTGAGTCAAGATGTAAGCACTCTCAGCTCCAGCAACTTGTCTGCCTGAATGCTCCTATGCGCCCTGCCTTGATGCTAATGAACTGAACCTCTGAAGTGTAAGCAAGCCATCTCAACTAAATGTTTCCTTTTTAAAAGTTGCTTTGCTCATGATGTTCCTTCACAGCAATAGAAAACTAAGACAAGGTTCAACAGTATAAAGTGTTGACTTAGAAGACCAAAGACCCAAGTTTACTCCCCAGTATCCACAAAATGGATGGAAAGAACCAATAGTGACATGATTTTCCCTGACCTCCACACTGGCATACTTGGGAACACATGCAGGCATGCATACACACATGCACACCCTCTAGCACACCCACATGCACACACACAACACCTGCCCCACCACAAACTCAGAGAGAGAATGAGAGCAAGAAATGTAATTAAAGTTAACAGCATCATACCCAACTCAAACTCTACTTTGCTTCCATTATTTTATAACAGTCAAATAGCAATAGCAAAATATTGATTACAAATACTTCCAGAACTACTATGGAGAGAGGGGCAGAAAGAAGCCTACCAAGGACAGGGACAGCCTGTTCTACATATGGACACCATCTCTAAAGAAATCCAAGCAAAATGAACAACAACAACAAAAGCACAGAATCTCCAAGATGTCATGAAAGCATCCAGACAGTAAAATAAGTACAAGCCTGGGCTGCAGAGGTAGCTCAGAAGATAACGTTCTTGCTAAGCAAGCATGAGGAACTGAGTTTTATCCCCAGATTCCAGAAGCAGGGGTGGGAGGAGATACATCTTATGTTTCCAGAGCTGTGGAGGCAGAAAGACACATAGATCACTGGGCTTACTGGACAGCCAACCTGCGATTGACTAACCCTAGGCTTCAGGGAGAAAATCTGTCTGGAAAGAGATGAAAGAAAATGTAGAACACTCATGAGGAAGGACATTAGATGTTGACTATATCCTCAGTACACACACGCACCCAGATGAATATACTCTCATATACACACAGGGCACACAAAAAGGCCAAAACTAATTATTACACACCACTGCAATTGAAAGCAATCATCTTCTTGAAACAGAAAGCTCTATCGTTAACCCTGTTAGTCTAAACATATCTGCATCTTTGAGGAACAGATGGCAAGATTGGTGCATGAAAAACAACACAACAAAGAAGACAGAAAGAGATGTATCCAAGGCCCACCTCGAGACAAAAAAAAGTGAAAATCTCTGATGTGGGAAGATCATTTGTCAATCTTTTGTTTCATTGGTTAATCAATAAAGAAAACTGCTTGGACTGATAGGTCAGAAAATTAGGTAGGTGGAGTAGACAGAACAGAATGCTGAGAAGAAGGAAAGTGAGCCAGATGCCATGCCTCTCCCCTCTAGGGCAGATGCGATGAAGCACCAGCCCAAGATGGACGCAGGTCAGACATGCTGAATCTTTCCTGGTAAGACACCACGTCGTGGTGCTACACAGATTACTAAATATGGGTTAAGCAAGATATGAGGTTAGCCAAGAAGAGGCTAGATATAATGGGCCAGGCAGTGTTTAAATGAATACAGTTTGTGTGTTGTTATTTCAGGGCATAAGCTAGCCAGGTGGCAGGGGCCGGGTGGCAGGAACGCAGCCCACAGCTCCTTCAACAAATCTCCAATTAACATTTTCCAAAAACTTCCAAAGTGGTATCTTGTAGGGAACTGTAGATCTTAAAGTAATAGTCAACAAAAACAACAAAAGCAGCCATGCCCACCGCCAAGCAAGATGGCCATGCCCTATCTCTTCAATTCTGTCCCTAAGAAGGCTGAGTTAAGGGGATTACCACAAGTTTGAAGTCACCACGGACTATTTTGTGAGCTGAATGGTGAGCTCCAGAATGAGATATACGAAACAAACAAGCACATGCCCTCAGTGTGATTCCAAATCACAGGATGGACCACATTATTGAAGGGACATAAACCCACTAGGACAGGGAGCTCTGGCAGGCCATGCCCTTCTCCCCAATTGGATTATATTACCTGTAGCTGGCTCACCCTTAAGGTCCACTCCCTTATCAGGCCAAACCCTCTTCCCAAGGCTGACTCCCAAGGTCCAGCAATCAAAGTATTGAAATCTGGCAATCAAAAGCCCCATTTGGTCCACCTAATTAACATGCCCAATTAGAATTTAAAACTTCATTGTAATGCGGGATTTCCCCTTTTATCTTTATTACTTGCCATACCTATGTGCCACATCTGCCCCCTCTCTATCCAGAGACAGTCTTTTGTCACTCTGGGACAAATATCTCTTCCAACTTTCCCTGGTACCCTTCCCATTTTCTTTCTTCCTCTATCTCCTGCCTTTGTCACTTATCCCTTCCCTCTGTCTCTCTGGAGCAAATAAATCTCCTTTGGGTTGAGAACTTGATGTGGGGGTTCTGGTGCTGATACTTTTCCTTCCCATTATAAATGTCTTTCCTTTTATCATAAAAAATGTAGATGACTAGGCATCAGCTGCTTGTTTATATTCATTTCTGATTATCCACGATAGTTTTTAAATTCCTTTCTTTTATTGAAAATAGATTCATTTTTATAGAATATTTGTTGGGTATAGTTTCTACCGGTCTACTCCTCCCAGTTCCTTCTCACCTGCCCTCCTCTCTGGATCCATTCACTTTTTCTCTCATAAGAAAAAAAGGCTTCTAAGACATAGCACCCAAACATGACAGAACAAAAATCACACTGAGATGAAACAAAAACTATCATATCAAAATTGTACATGGCAAACCAAAAGGAGGAGAAGATCCCCAAGAGCAGGCACAAGAGTCAGAGACCAACTCGTTCTCAGGATTGAGAGTCCTATAAAAACACTAAACTGTTCTTGCACATTATTTTAAGATGTGGTACATTTCTTTATCTTGTGGAGCATTTGTTTAATTTTGCAATGACATGTTGAATTCTTTCATGGCACCTTTGTTTAACACTCCATAAACCTGTGTTACTTTGCTTGTCTAAAACTCTTGATGATTGAATAAAGAGCTGAATGGCCAACAGAAATGCAGGAGCAATGATAGGGAGGGCTGGCAGACAGAGAGAACAAAGAGGAGGAGAAATCTGGGAGGAAGGACAAGGAGCAAGATAACAAAGAGAGGACTCTAAGGGCCAGACACACAGTCAGACACAGAATAATGAGAAAAAAATAAATGCAGAAATAGAGAAAGATTAAAGCCCACAGGCAAAAGCTACATGGGAAAATTTAAGTTGAGAAAAGCTGGTTATGAAGTGAGCCAGATAAGACCAGGCATTTATACAAAACAACACAGCTTGATTTGTCTGATTTATTGGGGATCTGGGCGGCAGGCCCCCAAAAGATGAAAGAGCAAAGAATAAAATTTCAACAAAAAACATTTGGGTGCCCCATGTGGGAGTAGAGTAAAAGAAAAGCTAAAAATATTTCTGTGCCCAACATTGGAGCAAATTTCCATGTAGAGCCAAAGAACACAGGACCAAAATAAAATGAAATAAATAAATAAGGAAAGGAAGGAAGGAAGGAAGGAAGGAAGGAAGCAAGGAAGGAATTAAGAAAAGGAATGTGTCCTCTAAGAGGCACTGCTTTTAGGCCAGCAGCAGTAAACCAAAAAGAGAAGCAGCAAGCTAACTAAACGCTGCTTGTGCCAACTTAGGTACCAGCATTCATCCTTAGAATGGAATAATGCAGTTCTTGTTCACAAACCTCTGACCAGGCTGTGAGCTTTGTACTTGACTATCCCAACCTGAGAAGTAGCCTGAGAAGCCACCAATGCTGCGCAGATGTTCTAGCCTCACAGCTTGGCAGTTTTTTGCTCATGTGGAAAAATAAAGCCCAAAAGGTATGGAGTGAAAGAGATCTAGAAGGAAAAACCTATAAACATGTTCCAGTGTGTTTTACAATGTGTGTAGGCATAAGAAAGAAAAGCAAATGGGTACAGACAGTCACAGAAAGAAATAAGTAGTTAAAATATAAAGTCTTTAAAGACAGCAAAATTATTATGAAAGAAAAAGTCACATAAATTTGGGAAGTACACAGGTATTCTGGATCCTCTATAGTACTGTCTTGATTTTGAATATTTGATTGTTGATGGGCAAGATACAGGTGCTAGGAGACACGGGATTGTGAGCAGGATTGCACAGTTGAGACTACTTAGATACGATAGAGTCATCTTAAGCTAACAAGAAGGTAATAAATGTTAAATGGAAATCAAAAATGCTTTGGAGTTTGTTTGTTCCCACAGGAGTAGAGAGGCTATGGATTCCTTCAGGAATGATATAGATAAGGTTTGAATAGGGAAATCTCCTGAAACGTGACAGGTGATATATATCAAGATAGGTTAAAGATGGTCTTTCTAGGACTTGACCATTATCTTAGATTTTCTCAAGGACCCTTTAAAATGCCTTTGCTCACAGAGATCAGGACGAAATCTAGAAAAAATATGATGCCCACATTCCCAAGAAAGAGTGGGTTTGTGTGGGATGATTTTGGTTATTTAGTGAGTTATGCATATTTGTTATAATTCAGGAGAATATAGTAATATAGTATAGGATGAAAAGACAATTATTAACATCAGATATTTTTATTGGCATGAATTTTAGTATAGTGATACAAATTTAGAGTTAATTTTGTTACACTGTATATATCTATTTCTCCTCTTGTTTGGGGTATTGTGATTATGTCATTCATTTCAAAATGGAATGCATTATTAAGAAATGATGTTAGCTGTCAATGTATAACACGTAAACTTCAAGTCACACTAGGTAGGTTTTCAAGGTTAAATGGGTATATTTTTAGCTAGCTAAATGGACTTCAATCACATCAAAGACCTATAGAATATGGCTTTAAAATATTTTGCTAACTTAGGGCTTTTCATGGCAATCAGACACATCTGCTCCTGGCAGTACAAGATAGGTTAGAGAAAATGATGGGCATCAAATAAACTCAACAGTAGTTTGTTTTCATTGTGGCAAGCCTAGCCGTTTGGTCAAGAGACTGCTTTTGCCTCGACTGCTTGACTGTGTGCTGTATAAAGAGGACATACAGGACCCACAGGTAAGTGACTGCTGAACTCTGCTAAATTAAGGTGGGACTGTCCTTCAGGGTTCGTGCTCCACAGAAGAGTCCTCCAGACCTTGTTCAGGACACAGAAGGAATCGACTGATGAACTTTGCCTTACTTTTTCCAGCTTCACTGCAAAGTCTGCCAGATACTCTAGACCTGTGGCTGAAGACGGATGCCCCAACATTGCAGAGGAACTTTGGATGACTGTCCAGGCACATGTCTCTGTTGACAGGTAATAATAATTCCTTCTGGAGTCTTTGATGGAGTTAAAAGAATAAACAATTAGAATTTCAGGTTTTTGTAGTTACCGTAGGAAGTAAATCAGGTATAAAACTTTGGAGACACTAAGATGGGACGGATACTGAGTGTTTTCTCTGAATTTGCTAAATACAAATGGATTGGATATTGTAAATATACTTCTTACTTGAGAATTGTATCGGTTGTGTATAGCTGACTATGCCAAAGTTAAAAATCTTTCCTTTTTATGTAGACAAAAGGAGAAAGTATTGTGGAATATTATATTATGATGTGTTAAATGTGTTTCAAGTGATATTTCATTTGTATTTTAATAAATAATTGTTGCTTGAAGATCAGAGAGTAAAACAGCTGCCCTGGTCAACCTTACAGAACAGGCAGTGGTTACACCCACTTTTAACAACAGTAGACACACCAGTTTGCCATAGAAACCAGAAAGTAGTGGTGCACACCTTTAATCCCAGCCCTAGAGAGCAATATAAGATGGGAAGAGACAGCTCTCAGACACAGTCTCATTCTGAGGATTCCTGGAGGCGGGATCACAATTTCAGAGTGAGGTAGAGAGGCTGGCTATTTTGCTTTTCTGACCTTCAGGTTGAACCCCAAAATCTGTCTCTGGGTTGTTATTAATTGTGCTACATTCCTTTATGCTGTGACTTATGCTACACACCTTTGTTCAGTGACACGAAGATGTGTTGCATTCTTTTATATTGCATTTGTTTTATTCTGTAAAGCTGTGTTACTTTGCCTGTCTAAAACTTCTTATGGTCTAATAGAGAACTAAACAGCCAATATCAAGGCAGGAGAAAGGATAGGCAGGGCTGGCAGGCAGAGAGAATAAAGAGGAAGAGACATCTGGGAGGAAGAAGGAACAAGATAATAAGGAGAAGGTGCTAGGGGCCAACCACTCAGCCACACAGCCAGACACAGAATAAGAAGGAAAGAGAAGATATGCAGAAATAGAGAAAGGCAAAAAGCCCAGAGGTAAAAGATAGACGGAATAATTTAAGAAAAGCTGACTAGCTGTGCAGTGGTGGTGCATGCCATTAAATCCATTCATCAGAAGGCAGAAGCAGTCAGATCTCTGTGATTTCAAGGCCAGCCTGGTCTCTAAAATCTAGTTCCAAAACAAGCTCAAAAGTTATAGAGAAACCCTGTCTTGAAACCCCCCAAAAATGAAAGGAAGAAAGGAAGGAAGGAAGAAAAGAAAGGAAATCTGGCTCATAGCAATGTTCAGGTGCCAGCTGGCATCTTTCCCCTCTGGCTGCTCCATGAGGTCTCTCTGACACTGCCTTTCTCCCAACATCCAGTTTATTTTTCTCTGCCTAGCTCTACTCTACCCTATCACAGGCCAAGGCAGATTCTTTATTCATTAACCAACAGAAGCAACACATATACAGAAGGACCACTTACACCATCCGTGTGTGTGATTTATTTGGGATCTGGATGGTGGGTACCCTCCCCCCCCCAAAAAAAATAAAGAGAAATGATTTAAAAAATACATTTTGGCACACAACGTGGAGCTAGAATATACGAAAAGGCAACAACCATAAGCTGTAAGCTACAATATATATGCCAAAAGACCTGGTACAGACCCATGTTGGCCCCATGCTTGCTGCTTCAGTCTCTGTGTGCTCAGATGCAAGGGACACAGTTGATTCAGAGGGCCTCATCTTTCAGATATCCTAGATCCATTGCTTCTGACTCCTCTTCAGTGGAATTCTCTGAGCTCTGAGGGGAGGGACATGATTGAGACCTCCCATTTAGACTCTCTCCAACCATGTAGTGTCTCGCTGTGGGTCTCTGCATCAGTTCTCATCTGCTGCCTGAGGAAGCCTCTCTGATGATAAGGCACTGGTCTATGAGTACAGCAGAATATCTTTAGGACTCATTTTACTCATACTTTTTATAGACCATAGTGTTAGGTTTTACCCTCAGAGGTTAATTAGGCTAGTGACCCTGGATCAAATTCCCGTAGGTTTATATTTACAAAAGTCCTTTAAAATACTGGTAGATTTCAAAGAGTCCTTACAATTTAAGTATGCTTAGATGTTCAAGTAAGCTGTTCTGTACAATTAAGACAGGTCAGTTGGAAATCTCAGGAAGTATGTCAGTGGTGTATATAGAGGGATTCATATTCCAGGTTCTACAACTTACTTTTTAGTGTATGTAACATGAGGGCCTGTTTGTTGGGGCTTCTGTCCTGCCCAGTTCCCACAACTGGTAACTCCCAAGGAAAGTCACACAGAGAGTCTACATTAGGTATAAACTGATTGGCCCATTAGCTCAGGCTTTATATTAGCTCTTATAACTTATATTAACCCATTATTCTATCCGTGTTAGCCACATGGCTCAGTACCTCTGACAGCGGGGCAGGTCACATCCTGCTTCTTCGGTTTCTGGACAGGGCTGCCAAGGAGTGGGCTTTCTCCTTCCCAGAATTCTCCTCTTCTCATTGTCCCAACTCTAGCTCCTATCTAGTTGTCCCGCCTATATGTCCTGCCTGGTTACTGGCCAATCCGCATTTATTTAAAACTTAATTGACAGAATACAGAATTGTCCAACACCAGGTGTAGACATGAGGAAGACGTATGTGTCCACCATCTCTTTCTGAAATGCCCAAATCCAATTTGGCAAGATCCATATCTTCAAAGTTGCAACCAAAACAAAATATTCCATTAAATTCAAACCCACAAGAGACTTTGTCTAGAACTTTACTATTCCCTTGACGAATTCCCTACTGGGCAGTCTCCTAATAAGTGAAGGCCTTTATGTCTTGAAACAAGCTTTCCTCATTTCTCTGGGTTTGGAAGCAATATCATGCCAAATACCAAAGACATATTTTCCTTGAGAACACATAAATTGACTTAGAGATGGCTCCTCAAATTCAGTGGATCCCATCATCTCTGGAAAGGGGACTCTGTAGCTTAAGGGTTTGATACACTAGCAGAAGGATATAAGTGTGAACCTTAGAGCCCATGGGCCAAAGCAGAGTATGGCAGCACCTGCTTCTAACAGTAGAACTACTAGTCCATAATCTCCTTTTGCTGGTTTTCCTTTTGTTGCTTTATGTTTGGGAGGTTAATTCATTTTTAGGAAACTTTACTATAAGTTAGACAGTGAAGTTCCAGCTCCTTCCTGTGCACAAATGTACAAACAGTTCATGCAAATGTGTAGTGGTACCTCTGTAACTTCAAATATCCACACATGTAAATTATTCTGAGGTAAACTGTATCAGCACTGAACATGTACAGATGTTTGGCACATATGACTTTCACAATCATCTAACTCTTTTTAATACTGCATGCATACTGTTCAATTTATCCCAGTAGTAGAGAGGTGGATAAATGTCAGCCTATTCTGTGCAAGGGATTCAATCATCTGTTGATCTTGATGCTCACAGGGCATCTTGGAGAAAAACCAATGAGATACCAAGGGAGAACCATAGAATCTATTGACATTCATAGTGGTTTCTTCTTCTGAGAATGGTTTGGGGAGCTGTAAGGGACCTAGGAGTGTCCTATTTCTTGGTGTGTGAGAATCAGTCCACTTTTGACCAATTTTCATAGAGGTAAGTAAAGCATTTTTTTTAATTAAGAGAGATTCTCTTTGGCATGATTCAGGAGCTCTGGGTGGAGACACGAAAGAGGGTATAGGTAATCAGTTATGCTGGACAACATGCAAGAACCAGCACTGAGAGGTGTTTGTGTGATTACAAAGTCTACTGGTGGACTTCAGGCACTGTGCAGCTTCTGAGAATGAGACTTGGCCACCAGCCTCTGGTTATTAGGCTGAAATTAGGCTTGTGTTGGTCCTTGTGTCCCTGTGACAAAAGCAAATGTCTATAAAAAGAGACTGAAATGGTGAGGTTACAGGGAGGTTGTGAGTAGCTGGCAGATATGGGAGAGGTAAGAAGGAAACACATCTACTAAAGTAGAATTTGTTCAAAATGCCATAATGATACCTAATATCTTGTATGCTAACTTTCCTTCTAAAACACGTGCTACAAATAGTATGAGATTCAAAAACAAAAGGGAAAGAAAGAGAGAGAGAGAGAGAGAGAGAGAGAGAGAGAGAGAGAGAGAGAGAGAGAGAGAGAGAGAGAGGTGGGTGTGGGAGGGAGGGAGCAAGCCTGAGGAGAGAGTTTGACTTACATACATGAGTAAATGAGTTCATTCCCCAGACCCCATGTTAAAAACAACACATGATAATGTGCACTTTTAATCCCAGAGCTGGGATACAGAGAGGTGAATCCCTAATATTCCCAGACTAACCAGCCTGGTCGACTTGGACAGTTCATGGCCAGTGAGGGGGCCATGTCACAGAGACATAGTCTGCCACTGAATGCAGTCTGAGGAATGAGAACCAGTTCTGTCTTTTGTCCTTCATATGTGCAGAGAGAGAGAGAGAGAGAGAGAGAGAGAGAGAGAGAGAGAGAGAGAGAGAGAGATATGATGGGGGAGAGTCTTTTGGCTTGTGTTAATTTCATTGGTTAAATAAAGAGACTGCCTTGGTCCTTTAATAGGACATAAAATTAGGTAGGCAGAGTAAACAGAACAGAATGCTGGGAGAAAGAAGTTTAGTCAAGGAGTCGCCATGATTCTCCTACCGGACACAGATGCAGGTTAAGATCTTCCCTGGTAAGACTCCTCATGGTGTTATAGGGATAATAGAAATGGGTTAGATCGATATGTAAGAGCTAGCAAATAAGAGCCTGGAACTAATGGGCCAGGCAGTGTTTAAAAGAATAGTTTCTGTGTAATTATTTTGGGTATAAATCTAGCTGTGCGGGCGGCTGGGTGGTGGGACACAGCCCTGCTGCTCCTATTTCAACACACACACACACACACACACACACACACACACACACAGAGAGAGAGAGAGAGAGAGAGAGAGAGAGAGAGAGAGAGAGAGAGAGAGAGAGAGTTGTACCTGACCAGCCCTGAAAATCCCTGTAAATAGAATCAGTACAAAACCTTTCTTTCCTGTTTGCTCCAAATCATTAGCACTACATTAATTTTACAAAGAAAAGAATGACAAAATTACTTCTAAATAGGCCAAATATTCCTCATTCTATAGAACTGATGTGTAGCACATTCCTGGTGTCTGGTTCCAGGAAAGCCTTCAGTGGGCCTTGGCCAAGGTTTTCTTCTTTCCTAGGTTCCTCTAGGCTTATCCCACAGAGCCCCACCTTCTGTGAGCTGTGGAAGGTTTTCAAAAGCCACCAGCCTATCAATAGGTTCTGATTATCAGAAACCCTCAAAGAAATTTCCCAGCTTTCAGAAGCAGATAGGAGCACCTGGTTGAGCAGATGCTAAGTTCCAGGCAAGCTAATAAGTCCATTTTGTCGTGTGTGTGCGCATGCACGCACACACACATACACAAACAGAAACACACACAAATAAAAGTTCTAGTTCTTTACCTCCTGAAAACCCAGCCTAATATTGTTTGTTATGTTGAAGTTCTCTTTGTATGCCCATTGGTCATTGCTATAACATACATAAACATATTCACATGCATGTATACATACACACCACACATATATTCGGGGCATTTTCAACTTTCGCTTTGGGTTTATTTATTGTTACGGTGTTCCCTTAGTTACATGTACATATATTGATATTATCTATTATAGTCTGCACGGTATAGATAGATTCCTTTGAGTCTACATGGTGTGGATAGATTCTGTACTAGTCTACATGGTGTGGATAGACTCCCTTCTAGTCTGCACGGGGTGATAAAAATCCCTTCTAGTCTACACGGTGTGAAAAGATTCCTTTCTAGTTTACATGGTGTGGATAGATTCCCTTCTAGTCTACACGGTGTGAAAGGATTCCCTTCTAGTCAAGATGTTTTCAGGACACCTGGTTGGTTGTTCCTTTACTCACAGTGGTACAGGGCTTGCAGGTACAAATGAAAACTGTCCTGGCCTCTAACCATCAATGGCATCCACAGCGACCCCTGTGTTCTCAAATACTGTTGAGACAACAATGTCACCTGTCAGTTTCTACGCTTGTGCGTTTTCTGAGAATGCCTGAAATGGGTCGTTTATGAACTAAAGCCATTTATTTGAGGTTTTGTCCTGGAGCCTGAGAATACAGAGCTTGGATGGCGGCCTCTAGTGGCGGCTGGTGCTGCTTTCAGCACAGTTAAGGTTGCAAGCACAATTGGTTACAGACAGAACACACAAAGCCACACTTCACAGCAAACCCACTCTTGATAAATTTCCCGATTTCTTTCTCCTCCACCAGGGCGATAATACAAGAGGCTCAGAGCCTCAGAAACAAAAAGAAAAGCGGGATTTGATGCCATCGCTCTAAACCACAAGTGCCAAAACACAAGAGGCAGGCAGTAGGAGTGAAATAACCTCAGCTCAGGAGCATCCAGGCGACCTTGCGTTCTGCACGGAGGGCACCACTGGCTCTGCATTTCTTCAGAATGTCAGGAAATGACTGAAGAACGCACGAGGTAAGAATCTGATTGGTGCTCACTGACTTCTTTCCAGGGTGGTAAGTGCATCCTTAGATGTACCAGGGCCTGTCATCTCAGGGAGGCATCTCAGGCACACTGACTGAAGGCATTCCCCCCCAACACTCACACCTCCCCACCCGCATCCTGATGGCTGGTTCACCCTTCTTCCTTACGGCCACTGTGCCAGGAGTTTGGCATTGGTGCCTCTGGCAGCTGATACCACACGCTTATTTGGACCACAGCTCATGACACACCCAGTGTATCAGACAAATTCCTGCAGCCTGCACAAGATGTGGAACTCACAGCTCCCTGTCTAGCACCATGACCTCCTGCATCTCGCCATGTCCCATCATGATGCTAATAGACTGAACCTCTGAACTATGAGGGAGCTACCACAAATATATGTTTTCCTTTATAGGACTTGCTATGGTCATTGTATCTCTTCACAGCAATAGAAACCATAACTAAGACAGAGGTTGGTGTGATAGACTGAACCATGTTTTGTATAGAATAATGTGAATTTGGAGAATTTGAGTTGGAGATTCAGTGAAATGCTTTAAGCACTGCTTAATGGGCCATCCAAGTAGAAACATGGAAGACAGTGTTGCTAAGAGTGATTTGATATGTTGGGGCATGTCTCCAGAAGTTTCAGAGACAGATATTTATATGTGGCCTATGTATTGTTTTTGTGAGATGTTGGTGAAGAATGTGGCTACGTTTTGCCCTTTTCCAGAGAGGTTGACTGAGGCTAAAGTCTTGGATTAATTCCTTTGTCAGAGTAAATCTCTAAACAGCCTCATAAAGGCTCTGCCAAGGGGTTAGTAGTGGTAACTCTAGTTGTAGTGATATTTTATTTGTATTTTAATGAATAAAACTTGCCTGAAGACCAAAACGCAAAACAGCCTCACTAATCAGCCATGCAGGCCAGGCAGTGGTGGCACACACCCTTAATCTGAGCAGTCATACTAGGTAGCCGTAGATGCCAGGTGGTGGTGGCGCACACCTTTAATCCTAGCACTTGAGAAGAAAATAAGTAGGAATGGGGCGGGAGCTTACCCCCTTTTAGGCTGAAGATTTCCTAGTGGTAAGAGTTCTCTAATGACTTGTCTGCTTTGCTTTTCTGATTTTCAGTTTGATCCCCAGGTTTTATTTATTCATCTTAAATTTGGCACCCAATGTTTGGGATACAAATTCATGAAAAAGCCTTTTGCCTTTGGATTTTTAGTCACCGGCTCAGGCTGGAGCTGCACATGGGGCTCCCACGATAGCTACACATTGGGCTCCAGCCTCACTCAGCCAGGCTTTCTTTTCTTTTGTCCCCAAGCCTCTGAGCATGTTTTGGATTTTCCTGTTGTAACTTCTCAGAAACAGTCTTCAGCCTCCATCCAAACTCCAGAAGGCCCTGGGGGGCAAACGCCACAGGCTGGTCCTGCCTTCAGGCAGCTCCCATCATGTGAGCTTTCCCAAACAATTCCCTGTGCATTTTTCACACTACTCTTTCTCTCTCCCTCTCCCTCTCCTTCTCCCTCTCCCTTTATTCCACCCTGTGTTGCAGGCTCTTCCTGAAGCCCCTTCTTGGGCTGCTGTCAAACTAGCCAGCTGTCTTGAAATCCACTCATCTTTTACTGTTCTATGCAGCAGCAATAACGCTCACATCTTCGCCAACATTGTCGGTAGATTTGGAAAGACAATTGGGAATATTTAAAGGATGAATTGGCTAAAAGAGAGAGTTTTTTCCCACATCAAATTATGGGAAACACCATTGCAATGGAAGGATTTGTGTCTCTGTTTCAGAATGAGCTAGACAGTTTGAAACTGGGACAAACACATTACGTTGTCATTGAACTTCTGCTAGACTCAGGTGTGCGTGTAGCAATAATTTTATAAGAATTTTGGCATGCAAATTTGCCTCCTCAGTATGTAGATATACAGCTTTTGGGGATCAAAACTTCATCTCAGGTAAGGCAGAGCACAAGATGTGTTGACTCTATAGAGTCAGAAGAATAGAGAGAATTTGAAACCAAATGTTTATAACATAGAAATGAATTTGTGGTGACGTGATTTGTTACCGCAATGGTATACTCAGATTAACATTACTCCAATCATAGAAACAAACCGTAAGTTAACATCTGTTTATGAAAATTTCTTGCAAGATCTTATAAAGTACAGTCCCTGACCATTTAGGTAGTAAAAGAACAGGGCAAAACAGTTGCTGCTCTTTTAAAAGGACCAACCGCCCTACATTTAAAATGGTAGACAGACAAATATGTATGGGTTAAGCAATGGTCTTTAGCAATAGAGAAACTGCTGGCTTCAGGACAGCTGTCACAGGGAAAACTAAATTCATATAGTTCAGGCAGTGGTGGCACACACCTTTAATCCCAGCAGCCACACTTGTTAGTCACAGAGGCCAACCGTGGATAGGCTTGGCTTTAATCTCAGCACTGAAGAGGAATAGAAGGCGGGATGAGATAGGAACTTGCTCTCCTTCAATCTGAAGATTTCATAGAGGTAAGAGCTCTCTAGAGGTTTGTGTGCTTTGCTTTTCTGATCTTCAGGTTGAACCCCAATATCTGCTTCTGTGTTTTTATTATTGGGTTATATAGGATAAATATTTATAACAAAAAGGAGAAAGTTGGGCCAGGTAAATTGAAAAATGCAAAATTTGAGAAGAAATGGAGAAGCAGGAAATGGAATAGAGGTAAATGCTGTGTTCAAAGAGATAAACAGAAGAAGAAACAGAATAAAAGGAATGGTGACTTCAGGGCAAGATCTCCACAGACAAATTTGCAACTTGGGAAAAGCAATTGAAGAAAAGCTTGGAGCCCGATGTGTTGATGCAAGACATTAATCCCAGAACTCCAAAGGCAGAAGCTGGCAGATGTCTGATTCTAGGCCAAACTGGTGTACAAAAGAAGTTCCAGGACAGCCAAGTTTAGTCAGTGAATGAACTCATCTTGCTGAAGATGAAATTAATTGAAGGGTATATGTTTCAGCCCCAGCAAGCAGCAGAACTGGGAAGTTTCAACCACTTAGTTCTGTCTTTAGGGATAGAAAATAGTTGCTCCAAGACTAAGGAAAGCTGCTGAGGCAAGCACATGTCAGAAGTGTCTCTGAACCTGGAGGCCCAGAGAAGACATTGTGTCAAGCTAGGAAGGCGAGTCCTACATTTCTATGGAGACCCCAAGATGCTGGGGTGTCAGAACCGTGGAATACTTGTCAAGGAAAGTTGCTAACAGGGAGTGGTACCCACACAAGAGAGAGAAGTGTATTGTAGTCAGCAAAGCAGGAAGGAGTTGAAAATCTGAAGAGCACTGTGACATCAGACATGAAGATGCAGAGTTTGAAGTTTTCTCAGCTGGTTTCCAGTATTTCCTCACTATGCTCCCTTCCCCTATATTTTAGGATGATAATGTAAATGCTGTGCCACTGTATGTTGGAAGCATGTGATGTGCTTTTTGCTTTTGATTTTACAGTGGGATTATCGTTGTAAGATTGAGTCTCAGAAGAGACTTGGAATTTTATTTTTTTTCATTTTTTTTATTGAGAAAAGGAGAAAAAAAACAAGTTTCCACCTCCTCCCAGCCTCCCTTTTCTCTCCCCCTCCTCCCACCTTTCTCCCCCTCCCCCCACTCCTCTCCCCCTCCCTCTCCAGTCCAAAGAGCATTCAGGGTTCCCTGCCCTGTGGTGAGTCCTAAGTCCTCCCCTCTCCGTCCATTCCTAGGAAGGTGAACATCCAAACTGGCTAGGCTCCCACAAAGCCAGCACATTACGTAGGTTCAAAACCCCGTGCCATTGTCCTTGGCTTCTCATCAGCCCTCATTGTTCGCCATGCTCAGAGAGTCCAGTTTTATCCCATGTTTTTTCAGTCACAGTCCAGCTGGCCTTGGTGAGCTCCCAATAGATCAGCTCCACTGTTTCAGTGGGTGGGTGCACCCCTCGTGGTCCCGACTTCTTTGCTCATGTTCTCCCTCCTTCTGCTCCTCATTGGGACTTTGGGAGCTCAGCCCAGTGCTCCAGTGTGGGTCTCTGTCTCTATCTCCATCCATCACCAGATAAAGGTTCTATGACGATATGCAAGATATTCGTCAGTATTGCTATAGGATAGGGTCATTTCATGTTCCCTATCCTCAGCTGCCCAAGGAACTAACTGGGGACCTCGGCTTGGGCATCTGGGAGCCACTCTAGGTTCAAGTCTCTTGCCAACTCTAAGGTGGCTCCCTTAACTAAGAATTGTGCTTCCGTGCTCCCCTATCTAACCTTCTTTATCCCAATCCTCCTTTTTCCCCAAGTTCCCCCCATTCTCCCCTTCTCCCGTTTCTCTCCCCATCTCCCCTTACCCCCATCCCACCCCAACCCCAAGATCTCATTTTCTCCCCGGCAATTTTGTCTACTTCCCATAGCCAAGAGGACAACTATATGTTTTTCCTTTGGTTCACCTTCTTACTTAGCTTCTTTGGGATCACCAATTGTAGACTCGGTGACCCTTGTTTATGGCTAGAAACCAATTATGAGTGAGTACATCCCATATTCATCTTTTTGGGTCTGGGTTACCTCACTCAGGATAGTGTTTTCTATTTCCATCCATTTGCAATCTGAAAAGGAAAAAGTTGAAGTAACTTATAAAGGGAAACCTATCAGAATTACACCTGACTTCTCAATGGAAACCATGAAAGCCAGAAGGTCTTGGCTAGATTGCTGCAGACACTAAGAGACCAAGGATGCAAGCCCAGATTACTATACCCAGCCAAGCTTTCATTCACTATAAATGGAGAAAATAAAATTTTCCAGGATAAAAACAAATTTAAACAATACGCAGCCACAAATCCAGCCTTACAGAAAGTAATAGAAGGAAAATCACTAACCAAGGAGTCCGACAATGACCATAATAACTCAGACATCTAGAGACCCTTCACCAACACATATCAAAGAAGGGAAACACTTAAACTCTACAACTAAAAAAATGACCGGAGTTAACAACCACTGGTCATTAATATCACTTAATGTCAATGGACTCAACTCACCTATTAAAAGGCACAGGCTAAGAGATTGGATACGAAAACAGGATCCAACATTCTGCTGTTTACAAGAAACACACCTCAACCACAAAGACAGGCACCTACTCAGAGTAAAGGGCTGGGAAAAGGCTTAGCAAGCAAATGGACCTAAGAAACAAGCAGGTGTGGCCATACTAATCTCTAACAAAGTAGACTTCAAACTTAAATCAATCAGAAGAGATGGAGAGGGACATTTTATACTCATAACAGGAACAGTTCATCAGGATGAAGTCTCAATCCTGAACATCTATGCCCCTAATATAAAAGCACCCACGTACATAAAAGAAACATTGCTAAAACTCAAGGCAGCCATCAAACCGCACACACTAATCGTAGGAGACTTCAACACTCCTCTCTCACCAATGGACAGGTCAATCAGACAGAAACCTAACAGAGAAATAAGAGAATTAATGGAGGTAATGAATCTAATGGACTTAACAGACATCTATAGAACATTCCACCCAAATAGGAAAGAATATACCTTCTTCTCTGCAGCTCATGGAACCTTCTCAAAAATCGACCACATAGTTGGTAACAAAGCAAACATCCACAGTTACAAGAAAATATTAGTAACCACCTGTGTCTTATCAGATCACCATGGATTAAAGTTAGAATTCAACAACAATCCTACCCCCAGAAAGCCTACAAATTCATGGAAACTGAACAGTCAACTACTGAACCATACCTGGATTAAGGAAGAAATAAAGAAAGAAATTAAAGTCTTCCTGGAATTCAATGAAAATAAGGAAACAACATACTTAAACTTATGGGACACTATGAAAGCAGTCATAAGAGGAAAGTTCATAGCACTAAGTGCCCACTTAAAGAAAACAGAGAAAGCTCACATTGGAGACTTAACAGCTAACCTGAAAGCTCTAGAAAAAAAAAGAAGCAGACTCACCTAGGAGGAGTAGAAGACTGGAAATAATCAAACTGAGGGCTGAAATCAACAAAATAGAAACACAGAAAACAATACAAAGAATCAATGAAACAAAAAAGCTGGTTCCTGGAGAAAATCAACAAGATTGATAAACCCCTATCCAAACTAATCAAACGGCAGAGAGAGAATTTGCAAATGAATAAGATCAGAAATGAAAAGGGGGACATAACCACAGACACAGAGGAAATTCAGAGAATCATTAGATCTTACTACAAAAGCCTATATGCCACAAAACTGTAAAATGTAAAGGAAATGGACACTTTCTTAGATAAATACCATATACCAAAGTTAAACCAGGACCAGGTGAACAACCTAAATAGACCTGTTAGTCGCGAAGAATTAGAAGAGGTTATCAAAAACCTCCCTACCAAAAAAAGCCCAGGACCAGATGGCTTCAATGCGGAATTCTTCCAGAACTTCCAAGAAGAACTAATACCTATACTCCTTCATGTATTTCACAATATAGAAACAGAAGAGGCACTGCCAAATTCCTTTTATGAAGCTACAGTTACCCTGATACCAAAACCGCACAAAGACTCAACCAAGAAAGAAAATTATAGACCAATCTCACTCATGAACATTGATGCAAAAATCCTCAACAAAATACTGGCAAACCATATCCAAGAACACATTAGAAAAATTATCCATTATGATCAAGTAGGCTTCATCCCAGGGATGCAGGGCTGGTTCAACATACGAAAAACTATCAATGTAATCCATCATATAAATAAACTGAAATAAAAAAACCATGTGATCATTTCATTAGATGCTGAAAAAGCATTTGACAAAATTCAACATCCCTTTATGATAAAAGTATTGGAGAGATTAGGGATACAAGGGTCATACCTAAATATAATAAAAGGTATATACAGCAAGCCGACAGCTAACATCTAATTAAATGGAGAGACTTGGAATTTTAAACATTGTTGAAACAGTAACAGACTACGGAGCCTTTTAAATTTTGACTGAATGCATTTTTTCATAATGATATGGCACAAGATTTTGGGGACCAGGGTGTGGAATGTGGTGGTTTGAAAGAAAACGACCCACAAAGGTAATGCCTCTATTAGGTGTGAGCTTTGTTGAGGTTGGTTTGGCCTTGTTGGAGGAAGTGCATCACTGTGGAGGCAGGCTTTCAGGTCTCAGATAGGCTCAATCCACACCCAGTGTATCAGACCAATTTCTATAGCCTGTACAAGATATAGAACTCTCAACTACCTCTCAAGCAGCATGTTCTCCTGCATGTCACTTTGTCCCACCATGATGATAATGGACTGAACCTCTGGATTGAAAGCGAGCCACCACAATCAAATGTTTTCCTTTACAGGAGTTTCTGTGGTTGTGGTGTCTCTTCTCAGTAATGGAAACCCTAACTGAAGCAGAGGCTCACAGTCAAACCGTAGGTGGAACTCGGGGAATGCCTCTTCAGAAAAGGGGAGGAAGTATTATTGGAGCCAGAGGGGATTGCAGGAGCCACAGGAATACAACCCACAGAATCAACTCATTAGGATTCAAAGGGGTTCACAGAGACTGACGTGACAATCTGGGAGCCTGTATGAGTCTGACTTAGGTCCTCTGCATAAATGTTATGACTGTGTAGCGTGGTGTTCTTGTGGGACTCCTAATAGTGGGGATGGCCCAGTCTCTGACTCTTTGGCCTGCTCCTGGGACCGGACCCCTTTCCTCCTCCTGAGCTGTCTACTGCAGTCTTGATAGGAGGGTATGTCTGTAGTCTTACTGTAACTTGATATGCCATATTTGGTTGATATGCCTGGGAGACGTGCTTATTTCTGATAGGGAACAGAGGAAGAGTGGGTCTGAAGGAGAGGAGTGGTGGGGGGAATGACTGGGAGGAGAGAAGGGAGGGAAAACTGCAGTCAGGATCATATATGAGAGAAGATTAAAGAAGTAAATGAATAAACGAACAAAAATATAAAGAAAAAGACCAGAAACTTTCTCAAATTTTACCAGGATGGGAGTTGCCTTGCTTTGGGTACACAAGGTGTTTTGACCAAGAGGCCTTCCTGTGTTAATGCATTGTAGAAGGAGCTGTGGGCCGCATCCTGCCACCCGGCTCCTGGCCACGGGCTAGCTTTACCCAAAATAATTACATGGAAACTGTATTCATTTAAACACTGCTTGGCCCATGAGCTCTAGCCTCTTACTGGCTAACTCTCACATCTTGATTAACCCATTTCTATGTATGTGTGTAGCACCACGAGGTGGTGGCTTACCGGGAAGATGCTACCCTGCTTCTATCTCGGAGAGGAGAGCTATGGTGTCTGTCTCTTCTTCTGTCTACTCCACTTATCTAAGCTGCAGTCCTATCAAAGGCCAAGGCAGTCTCATTATTTGACCAATGAAAGTAACACATGGACAGAAGACCCACCTGCATCAATGCATTCCTCTGAAAAAGCCACTGAACATGTGCAGAAAGGGTCTCAAGAAGCAGCAATGGACAAGAGTCAGCCTCTTCAAATGCAGAAATCCTGTTGCCAGAGATGCTTTCTCTTTGCATAGACTTACAATTTTACTGGCTAACAGAGGATTCGGCAGATTTGAGACATTTCTGGCCATGATTGAGAAAAGCTCTTGCGGTCGAGTCTACACTGCATTTCCACATCATGCCTTAAATATTGTTTTCTTTTCTTTTAGTTCTTGATAATCATTTCAAGGACCACAAAGCAGGTTCTACATGTCAGCAGGAAACAATCTTGTTGTACATATGCTTCAACTCACAGCAAATTTAGACATAAAGATTTTAGTGCAAGATATGTGTAAAGGTTAACTATTTACAATGGTTTCCTTGAACATGAAATTTTTGTTTCGACTCCCTTTATGAACAAAATACATGTTTCGTGTTAAAAACGACAAAGAAATACACTGTTCGTTTGTATTGAGTGTAAAGATATGAATGCAAAACCACAGTTACAAATTACTTTTCAATCATGGTCAATAGGTGTATTATTTTCACTTCAAAGCTGAAATACATTTAAGTTGGGTGCTGTGGATCAGGGACTTCTAAAACCATAATCAGCATGAAAGTTGAAAGCACAGCAATATATACAGCTTAATTCCTAAAATGTGATTCTTTACATCATATGATTAGTGTCCCAGGGGACTAGATCCTGGGAGCCAAGGGAGGATGGGGTTGGAACGATTGCAACAAATCTGACATATGATGATATTGGGTTCCCCTCTATATGCTATGGAAATGTCTTATTCCCATTGGTTATTAAAGAAGCTGTGCCGGCCAATGGCTTAGTAGAGTCAAGACAGGTGGCAAGTCCTCACAGAGATATGAAGAGAAATTAGGCAGAGTAAAAGAGACACCATGTAGATGCCAAAGAAGAAGGACGCCAGCCAGACACCAGCCAGAGCCTGACCAGTAGGCCACAGCTTCGTGATGATTCACAGATTAATAGAAATCGATTAATTTGACATATAAGAGTTAGCTAGAAATATGTCGAAGCTATTGGTCAAGCAATATTGTCATTAATATAGTTTCTGTGTGATTATTTGGATCTGTGCAGCCAAAAAAAAGAAAGAGCAGTCTCTCTCTACAATATGGCATGAACAGCTTTAACAATGCATTACTAGTAAACTATGCAATATGAGGTGGAACAATGTGTTTTCGGCCAAATCCCAATTCACTCCATCCAGATGGCAAAGACTGATATGCCATGGGACAGGCAATAGTCCTGTTCAGAGGTTGTACTACAGATCCCAAGATGGTTAGTCAATAAGGAGGCCGCACCTTTGACAAAGCCTTCTACCCAATACCTGGTGATCTCGGTGCCTTAATAAAACAAATAACAAACTCTCAGCTAGCGTAGCAAAGAAGGCAGTGATCCCAAATATCTGGTGTATGTTTTTTTGTTTTATTATTATTAAATTTATTTATTTATTTATTAAAGATTTCTGTCTCTTCCCCGCCACCGCCTCCCATTTCCCTCCCCCTCCCCCAATCAAATCCCCCTCCCTCGTCAGCCCAAAGAGCAATCAGGGTTCCCTGCCCTGTGGGAAGTCCAGGGACCCTCCACCTCCATCCAGGTCTAGTAATGTGAGCACCCAAACTGCCTAGGCTCCCACAAAGCCAGTACGTGCAGTAGGATCAAAAACCCATTGCCATTGTTCTTGAGTTCTCAGTAGTCCTCATTGTCCGTTAGAGAAGCTGAATAAGAAGGAGAACCCAAAGAAAAACATATAGGCATCCTTCTGAATATTAACATTCATCAGGCAATGAAAGGAGACAGAGACAGAGACCCACATTGGCGCACCGGACAGAAATCTCAAGGTCCAAATCAGGAGCAGAAGGAGAGAGAGCACGAGCAAGGAACTCAGGACCACGAGGGGTGCACCCACACACTGAGACAATGGAGATGTTCTATCGGGAACTCAACAAGGCCAGCTGGCCTGGGTCTGAAAAGGCCTGGGATAAAACCAGACTCGCTGAACATACTGGTGTATGTTTTTTAAAGAGTCAGTCTATACTTCTCAGTGCTTTACAACAATGAAACTTTATTCATGTTCACACACAGGTTACTCAACCCAGTTGAAGAACCTTGACATATCCAAAGACATGTCTACATTAGGACTATTTGCATATGCAAACAATGAAGACACAAAAAGGGCTGCCAAGTTAAGGACTCTGAATCTTGTGAACAGAGAGTTGATAATGCCCAGCACAGTGCAGATTTTATGACACACTGGAAGATTCAGGTGCTTCAAATAAAGGCCCAAGAATAAGATATAATGAGTTTGGACAGGAACTATGTTGCAAATTCAGTCAACGACAGGAAGTCCATGGCAGCCCAGCTTTGTATCTCACTTAGGGCCAGAGTGGGGTGCTATCAAGATGTTCAGGTATCATTGGGTGAAGCAGAGTGTGTAGGCTGAAGCGGTGACATCCAGAGGCAGGACAGCTGTAGTCTTCACTCCCCATCAGGACCTGCAGAAAGACATGCAAAGGCAAAGTCAGATCACAAATATGTCACTGCCTGGCTCTCCTGTCATCACGCAATGTACCAAACAAATGCTCTTAGATTTTCCCAGGGACTGATGAACAGAACTGTTCCTACCTGAACTCCTTCTCTCCAGTACTCGTGCCACCATCACTCCCAGCTGTAGGTTCCTTCAGGTCAAGGCCAAGATCTCTGAATAAGATCCTTGCTCTGACAAGAAGCCTGCATCTTTCAGCCCTGGCCCCAGAGTTTCTGGCACAGCTTACATCATGAACCCAGGTAGACCTCTTTGAGAAGCAAGCTCTCCAGCTTCATTGCACATCCCCTGTTCCACACCATCCACCCAGAGCGGCTTCCCATTCACACAGTGCTCTTCATTGACCAGTTTTACTCAGAAGCCTCTTTCCAGCCTCGCTGACTGTGAAATTCTCCTCTGCACTCACAGATTCCTTCCTTGATGGACTTGTGATGTGCTGGCTAAAGTCAGCTTCAGAAGGCATCATCGTTCCATGTCTACATGGAACGTGTCCTGAGTCCACAGGACCATCTCCTTTCATTAGAGGCCCTTATCCCCTGCGCATATCTTCCCAGGCCTTCTCAGGCTGGCGCAGACTGGGACACCACTGTGGGCTGGGATTCAATCCACCAGGCCCTATTCCTTCCACTTTGCTTGCGGCCTGCCCTCAATAAAGAACTTGCCACCTTGAAGGCCTCCTACTTTTCTTGACTTCAGGATACTGGCCCTCTGCTGTTGAGCAAAACACTTGAAAGCGAAGATGTACTGAGCAGACCCTGGGTACCAGTTCTTAATCAGACTGAAGAGCTCAAGGCTCTGGCCTCCAAGTTGATGAATTAACCCACTCTAGCCTCCAGTATCTCGTCAGGAGCCTCCGTTTTCCGCACCCTGTCCACCCCCTGTTCCTCGTTCAAGGAGCCAGGTACCTGGTATGCTGGAAGTCTCCTGCTAGGCCTGAGGGGAGTTATGAAGAATCAGAAGTGTCCCTGCAGCCTCCAATGTCTTCTGCCTATCTCCCTCAGCAGGGAGTGCACCGTGGTTGGAAACACCTGGCAGTTGGGTGTTGACTTCAAGACCCTGCTGGTTGGCGACATCATTGGTCTGGGTGGAGATGACATCATTGGTCTGGTTGGCATTGCCAGGGCCCTGGACACAGATGCAATGGAAGAGATACGAGAGAGTGAATTCTGACAAGACACCTCCCCGACCACAGTGGGCCTTCCAGCCTCCATTCCTTTCCACCAAACACCCATCTCTGTGAGCTTCTCCTCCTCTCATCCACCAAGCCCATCCCTTCAAAGAACCTCGACCCACTCATTTACCATGTCGTGTGACGGCACTACAAGCGGGATACTGCAGATGCAGGGCTCCAAGATCATGTTAGAGGTCCTGAGAACATGCAGAGGAGAAGCCAGGAGGTTAAACACTCTGGATGACAACTACCATATGGAGGGCCGGGGGCTCTGAGGGATTAGGCTGAGGGATTGTGAATGAGTGTGGACACTAGGACAAATGACACTAGTCCCCTGGTCCTCGGATGGACCCTCACACTACCTGACCTGGTTTCCCTCCAACCTCCTTCCTTAGATCCTCCTAGAGACACTACTTTTTGTGAACCCTCTCCTTCCCGGGTACACTGAAGATGACCAACAGCTATTCTGATCTGCACCGCACCAGGAAAGATGAGAGTATGGTCCTCTGCAGAGACTAGGTCTTTCCTCCACTTTGCCCACTCCCCACTGATCATGAAGGATAAGAGAGCTCATTTAGCAGACACATTCTCTGTGGGCCAGAAACGTTTCCCTGGGCCTCTCTGGCCCTTTCGACTATTACTCCAGATTTCAGCAGAACCTTCTCCCGTGTCCATTCATTTCAGCGTAGATAGATAGTATCAGCATTTTGTAGTCCACTGCCTGCTGTATGCAATATGCTTGTCCTCTCTAATGCTCCTGTGTAGAATATTTTCCAAGCATGCCCACAGGGAGTGAGTGACTTAGAAGGATGCTTTCCCTAGCATGTTGTTCAGCAAATACTAAATCTGGGAAGATCCTCTCCTGCAAGTTAGGCTGAAATGTAGCTCTGTCATTCCCCTAGATCTTTTTGTCCCTACCTTCTTCCTTCCTTCCTTCCTTCCTTCCTTCCTTCCTTCCTTCCTTCCTTCCTTCCTTCCTTCCTTCCTTCCTTCCTTCTTTCCTTCCTTCCTTCCTTTCTTCCTTCCTTCCTTAATTCCTTCCTTCCCATCTTTCGTTCCCTCCTCCCTCCCTCCCTTCCTTCCTCCTTCCTTTCTTTCCTCTCCTCTTGCTCCATGTTTTCCTTCCTCTCTTGTTCCTCCTTCTTGCTGCTCCTAATGCTGCAGCACCAAGCTCGAGTTTGGAGACAGTACCATTAGCCACAGCATCCTCCATGGTCTCTGTTGTACTCACGTGCAAGGTATAGTCACCGGCTGGCTGGGATTCCATGAAAAAGTAATGGTCATTTGAGGATTCAAATTCGCTGGAACATAGTTCAGAGGTACAATTGCTGTGGGCCAGTGTAGCAACAGAGGCACCTGGGTGATGTCCTGCAAAGAAAGACATCCACGTTGAAGATCAAATCTGAACACCAGGACTCAAGGGACAGAACTGTATTAAAATGGTGACAGCCATGGACAATGGCAGGGCTCTCAAGACCTTGGTGATGACCATGGAGGATGGCAGGGCTCTCAAGACCTTGGTGACCAGCCACACAGACTCAATGTTTTGGTTATTCCTCTACTGGAGGACACTGAGCCCCAAAGAGAAGTTATCTTCCCAAGGTCGCAATGCACCGAGAATTGGTGCTGGAATCTCAGAGTTTAGGACACACTTGAATTTGTCTGGACAGTGACTTCTGGCATAGAGACTCTCCTCGTAGCAAATTACTTTCCTTACCTGCTGCACAACTGTGTGAGGCAGGGCTTCAGGCTGCTGAACGATGCCCTGTTGCCCATCTGGAAAAGACCATGCAGAGCTTGACTGAGTCTCCCTTCCCACCATATTCCCTTGAAAGTACCTAACTCCACCCCCTCCCCAACTGAGGATTTGGGTCACCATCAGTCCTTTTAATATCCCACCCACAATGTCTCTCCTTTCTGTAAAAACGTGATACTTGGCACAGATAGTATACCTGAACAGGTTAGATCTGGGGAGGGAGGGTTTGTACAAGGTCGAGTGACAACTCTGTGGCATGGCTGGTGACGGAAGCATTTAGGATTACTGCTGCCACTTGAGACCCCTCCATGGCCAGAGACACTCACCCATGGTTCCTGGTTGGGCGAGACCCTGCTTAACATTCACGTGAGAGTTGCCCTTAGTAGCCATAGCCTCAAGTGAGATTCCACTTTCTCTGTGTATTCTACGTTCTTCACAGAACTCACGGCAGACAAGACCCCACTAGAGTCCCTGAAGTAGGGATTGAAAGAGTCAAGTTAGTCACACATACAGCAGAGGCCTGGCCTCTGCCCTAGAGGTAGTACACACCTGAGACAGTGTATGTACACATCTGGAAGAGGCACAAACCTGTTACACCCCCAGTTTCTTCTGATCCTATGGCAAGACACGGTCAGAGCAAACTACAGGTCCTCTGGGACCAAGTTTTACCCCCTCTTTGGTGATCTGGTCCAGCGTTAAGTTACTCAGGAGTCCAGTAGGAAACAGAACATTCGTCAAGTTCCATGTTCCATGGCTCTACACTTAGGGCAGGTCACCAAAATGGCTGCCGGAATTCCTACCCTCCAGTGCACTTACACTGCTAACAGATAACTCTGTCTCTGGTGCCTAGACTCTTCCTGTCCTCCATCCTGCTCATGACTGGGACCAATTTTCTCTCCCTTCTTTGTATCATGGTCTTTGTCTTACCCTTCATTTTACCTGGTCACTCAGACTCTCCATCATACAGGTCTCTCTCACACTTCACCTTCTCCTAACCACCTGTTCACTCAAGCACCATGGAAGCCTAATCATGACTTTCCCTGCTCATCACCACTCATGGCCCCTAAAACAGTCACACACACACACAGAAGCACACAAATTCACACACATGCACACACGCAGAGACACATACACAGACACACGCATACACACAGAGAAAGACACACAAATGAACACGCACATGCACACACATGTACAAACATGCACACACATGCATACACACAGACACGCATGCACACACGCAGAGACACATACACAGACACACACATACACACAGAGAGAGACACAAATGAACATGCTCATGCACACACATGTACAAACATGCACACACATGCATACACACAGACACGCATGC
>NW_024545127.1:0-30146 GCF_018167655.1 Microtus oregoni
ATATGGCACATATACAGAATACTGTTTATCTGTCAAAAAAACTAAACAATGAACTTTGCAGATAAATGAATGAAATTGGAAAAGGCCATATTGGATGAGGTGATTCAGACCAAGAAAGACAATAAACAAAAAAATAATAATAATTTTACGTTCCCTCTTATCTAAAGCTCCTAGCTCCAAATCTTCATATGTAAGTACATATACATGAGTAACTGCAGAAACCAGCAACTAGAGATGTGGGGGGAAGAGTAGAATGGCAGACTACAAGAGAACTAATCACAGTAGGTGGAAAAAAATGGGTGGTGCTCTAATTTACAGGGGTTAGACTAAATATAGAAGTAGTAAAAATAACAGAAAAAGTTGTCTGAAAAGGCATAAGAATGCATAACTAATTAGCTATTTACCCTAAAAAGATCAACAATACATGTAAGTCAGTATAAAAGCATACATACATAGCTTAAATAAAATTTCTTATCTGGACTGGAAATGTTCCCACTAGGACCTAAAGACCACAAAAGCAAACAAACAACAAAAAAATCACAAATAGCAGACATGAGAAGCCCTCTCTTCAGTTATTTGGGGGCTGTCAAAGAGACTTCCAAAACATGCAGACTATTGCTATTGGGAAAGTAAATCTTTATTGTTGAAGGTACCATAGAGTTCAGAGGCTTATGAACAGGGCTTGACTTAATTACCCCATCTCTGAGTAAGGATTAGATTTCCTGGTACCAGAAGGGGTCATATAAGCTCTCACAGAAGGAATACAATCAAAGCAGAAATATGTTTCTCACAATTTGGGAAGTAGAAAATCCAGTATTATCCAGGTGAGGTTTCTTTCTGATGAGTTTCTTTCTGACTTTTATACAGGGGTATCTTTACTATGTAATTACTTGATAAATTCTTTACATCTATATCTGCACAAAAGAAAAGATAATGGTGGAAAATATTAACTACTTCTTATATTACTTTTCTTTATATTGAAGATAGAACAGTACCCCATACTGTATAAGTTTTAAAGGAATACTCTGGCTTATAATCAGCTCTGAGATCAAAACACTGCGTCTGGGAGTGACATTTCTAATAAAATCCCCACACACTGCAAATAGCACAGGGGTCAGGCAGAGACTGGAATGAGAAGATTAAATGGGAAGGAGGATGGAAGTGGTAAGTAAAGAGGAAATATCAGAAGGCACAAATAAATCTTAGGGACATCTGATGCCCCCATATGGAAAACTGCTATAATAGAAGCTTTATAATATGTATAAAGAAATGTGAAAGAAATCTAAGTGGAATCACTACATAATGGGAGAGAAAAAAAACCAATAAATGAAAGTTCCAGTTGTATGAATGTGTTACACATAATTAAGTTGTTGGTGAAAGGAGTTCCAAGGAAACTCTTAAACAACTCAGGCTACTGCCAAAGCTACTGGTTGTTCCTATAATCTTATTGTAAGGCTCTATTACTAAAGACAAGACCATAACTCATTGAACTCAGAAAAGTCTGGCTGATGCCTAACTAGAGTCTTAACAGCTACTCACTAGTGTTCATGATACTAGAAGATACTCTGCACACTACCAGAGGAAAAAGATAAACACCAACTCAGCTATAAACCTTTGATTGATAATGGTGACCTGCCTCCAAGTTATGCTGTTGCAGTAGTAACACAAAAGATTTGAGAGTAACCAATCACAATCTGATAAGAATAATGGCCCTCCCTGGGAGGTGGTGGCACAGGCAGAGGCGGGCAGATCTCTGTGAGTTAAAGGCTAGCTTGGTCAACAAGAGCTAGTTCCAGGACAGGTTCCAAAGCTACAGAGAAACCCTGTCTCGAAAACCAAAAACCAAAACAAACAAACAAAAAGAACAATGGCCTTTTATATTTGATAGAATCTATGCCCAGCACTGATTGGGGTGACCTAGAACCTGAGACTAGATAAGCCATAAACCGAGATGAAAATCAAATACTGTTGTTCTATGAAAGGAACCTAACAATAAAATGAATTCTAATGACATTTTGCTATAATCATATATCAGTACCTCATTCACCCACCATCAGAGAAACTGTCTCCTCTAGTAAATGGCAATAAAAAGACCCACAAACAGATGTTATGCAGAGAGTGAGAGACCAAGGCCTTGGAGTACTCAGTCCTAAATGGGATATCTCCATCAAATTCCTTCCATTGTGGCTCAGAGATCTCTAGGGAAGAGGAGGTGAAAAGATTGTAAGAGGCACAGGGAATAAAAGACAGCAAAGAAATTAGGCCTTCTGTGACATAATAGAGCTGAGGTATATATGAACTCACAGGGACTGTAACAGCATGCACATGTGTCAAAGCTAGATGGTGTCCAAGTTCTGAGAGGTAAAGAGGACACCAGTCCCCACCCATAGCCTAGAAGTAATTTTAAACTGATTACTGCTTGCAAAAGAAAATTAGTCTTTTTCCAATGGAGGATCACTGAATATACAAACAGCATACAAGAGAAGGGTTTAAGCCTAGCAGTAGATGGCCAACAAAAAACAAAGTCATTAGGTTGTTATTTTATTTTGTCTCAAAATACTTTTCTGTGTCACCTTCTTTATCTTTTGTCTTCCTCTTTCTCTTCTTCCCCTTCCTCCCTTACAGTTCTTCTGTTTATATAATATCATTTTTAAGTTTCATGCTTTTACGGAATTTGTGTATGTGTGTTTTCTGTGTCTATATGTGTTTCTAGTGCTTTTTCATTGACTCATTTTTTTCCTGTTCATATGTCTGTTTTGTCTTATTAAATTTTGTTTGTTTTTATTTTATTGCTTTTAATTTACAGTTATTTTTACATGTCTGTTTTTTAAATGAAAGAAAGCAAAAAATGTAAATTTAGATAGTTGAGGTGGTGGGGAGGATCTAAGATGAGTGTGAGGGAGGAGAAACCATAATCAGAATATTTTACATAAAATATTTAAATAAATAAGAATTATACCCAAAAGAAAACCGATCATAGGTAATGTTATGCTAGGGTAACTATAGTATGTCGAAAGCTGAGTAGCAATATCTGAGTCTTTAATCTGTAAAATTATCAAGGTAGTCACTAAATAAATAAATATGTAAGTAATAATAGCAATTTCCAGATCAGGAAGAACGCTTAGAATTGGGACGACACACTATCTAAATTACAATAATTTCCCGCCGGGGCAGTGGTGGTGCACACTGTTAATCTCAGCACTAGGGAGGGAGAGGCAGACAGATCCTGTGAGTTCAAAGCCAGAATGCTCTACAAAAACTAGTTCCAGGACAGGCTCCAAAGCAGCACAGAGAAACCCTGTCTCAAAAAAAACTAAATAAATAAATGCATAATTTTCAGTAAAACATGACAATCTATGAAAAGAAATGGGGGAACTATGAACTAGATACAAGAAAGTAGACACTCCAAAAAAAAATTGACTGAGATGTTTTATTTAACAGAAATGAAATAAAATTAGTTGTTACAAATATGCTCACACAAGCCAAAATGATTCACAATTAAATAACAGATTAGTCTACAGATAAAGCTTCTTGGTGTCATAATTGACAACCTGAGTACAAATCCTAAGTCCAACATCATGGGAAGGAAACAACTTACTCCTAGAAGATGTCCATTGACCTCTACATATGCACCATGGCTTACAAATACATACACACACACACACACCACACACACACACACACACACACACACAGAGAGAGAGAGAGAGAGAGAGAGAAAGAGGGAGAGAGAGAGAGAGAGAGAGAGAGAGAGAGAATTACTTAATAAAAATCAAACAAATGTAGAGAAATCTCAGGCTAGAGGAATTTTTATCAAAAGGAAATAATAACAGAGACAACATTTTATAATGAGCATGTTATTTTTATTTAAAGTTTTATATTTCATGCAGGAGCACTATATATCATTTCAACTACCCACCCCATCTTCTTAATTCTGTGTAGTCACCTCACTCCCAAATTCATGTCATCTCCTTTAATATTTCTCTCTCTCTCTCTCCTCCTCTCTCTCTCTCTCTCTCTCTTCTCTCCTCTCTTTCTCTCTCTCTCTCTCTCTCTCACACACACACACACACACACACACACACACACACACTACTAAATCTTTTTTAGTATTATCTGTGTATAAATGTCCTTAGGACTGACAATTTCACATTGGAGAAACACCTATCAGGATGCTTGTCCCTAGGGAAGACTGAATCTCCTTCTCCCAAAATACATTGATTGCCTGTAGTGAGGTCTTATGAAAACATCCCTCATCATGTTGCCATGTCAACTGATGGTGTCATCATACAGTTCTTGTTAAGGCAATTAAACTATTAAGATTATAAAGATGCTTGCTCAATCATACCACAAGGACACTTGCTCAACAATGTTCATAGTAGAGGAGAGGAGGGGATATGAGAACATGTGGGAGCAGGATGGTCTAGAGGTAGAGGGACAGAGTGGGAGAGCAATGAAGATGCCATCTTGATAGAGAGAGCCACTATAGGGTTGGGAAGAAACTTGATGCTAGAGAAATTTCTACGAATCCTCAAGGATGACCCCAGATAAGATTCCAAGCAATGGTGTAGAAGGTGCCTGAACTGGGTCTTTCCCTGTAATCAGATTGGTGAATATCCCAACTATTATCATAGAGCCTTTATGTAGTAACTGATGGAACCAGATGCAGATATCCACAACGAAGCACCAAGACAAGCTCCAGCAATCCAATTGAAGAGCGAGAGGAGTGAATATATGAGCAAGGAAAGTCAAGATCATGATGGCAAAGCCTACAGGCAGTTGAACCAAGCTTGTGGAAACTCATGAATGCTAGACCAACAGCTTTGGAGCCTCCATGGGACAGGACTAGGCTATCCATATGTGGGGAGACAGTGGTGAAACTTGGACTAACCTGAGAGGCCTCTGGCAGTGGGGACCAAGATCTACCCTTGATACAAGAGCTGGCTTGTTGGAGCCCATTTCCTATGGTGGGATGCCATACTCAACCTTAATGCAGTGGGGAGAGGCTTGGTCCTGTCCCAACTTAATGTGACAGACTTTGTTGACTTCCATCTTACCTGTTAGGATGAATGGAAGGAGCTTGGTCTGGGGAGAACGTGACGGTGGATGGGAGGAAGAGTGGTGGTATGTAGATCTGTAGTTGGAATATAAAGTGAAATTTAAATAAAGAAATAATAAGTAAATAAATAAGATTATGTGAATGCAAATTCCAATAGTCACCCTTTATTTTTAAAAGAAATCCTTTAAAATTTCTGTAATTGAAAATTTATCTGCAAAAAACCACCATTTAGACACTGTGGATAAACTCTGACTACAAGAGACTTTTATTCCTTTTGTCCTGGTCCAGATATAAACCTTTTTTATTGGTCCTCTATTTCCCCTTGTTTCCTTCCTCTGATGATCTATAGCTCCCTACTGTTTCTGCTAGATCATTTTGGTATACACTCCTGGCAGTGGGACTACTCACTGTCATCTTGAATCTACTCTTTGCCAACTTCCTTGCACAGACCCACACTGTCTCTCTTGCCTCCACTTCTCCCCTTCCCTCAGTCTTCCTTGGAAGTCTCTCAATTATTTTTCAAAAGTTTCTTCAGGAATTCAGGATGACAATGGTATGATCCATCTCAAGTGATTACATTAAAACTCCTGCTAAGTGACCAGAGAATCCCCTTCTATACAGAATGTCCTCTTCAATTGATCTAGAAGTACCCACTCCAACAAAGACCCTCCTTAGCTGGAAACAGCTATGATGATCCTAACATGCATTTTCTATATCTGCTTCTAGTTTGGAATGATAGTTTTTGTTAAACGACTATACTTTCACTGCTTCCCTTATGGCCAGAAGATCAGGACTCCAAGAGGAAATATGATGATTCCTTATAAAAACATTTTTCTGGTCCTTATAAGAAGTCACAGACATTTTTTTCACAGTCATTCTCTCATCCATCTGCATGGTCATATGGGTTAACAATCCAAATCACTGAAATTAGGCCCGTCCACCATGCGCCTGCCAATAAACATGACCCTGCCTGTCTAAGGTTAAAAAACAAAAGTTAAAATAGCTGAAAGGAATAATCACTAAAGGGATTAAATAATAAATTTGTTGTGAGAAATAAAAATATCACAAAACTTGATGACAAATCAAGAAATACTGTGTCAGCTAAAACACAGAGATAAAAAAGCAGAGGAAATAGAGCCTCATAAAATGTGAGGCTCCATTGGGATACCAGGATATGTACAATGAGAGAACAAGAACAAAAGATAAACAGAAAAAAGGGGAAAGCACTTAAAGAAACAAAAGGTGAATTCTTCACAAATTCATTTTAAAACAATACCACGCTTAGCAAGGAACATCAACAAATAAATATAATTAGTAAAATGCTGTTACTCAAAGATGAAAAAGAAATCTTGAAATAGCAAGGCAACCCTAATAAAATTAGCAGCTAACATCAGAAACAACAAAGTCCAGAAAGAAACATTCTTAGTGTTTAAAGAAAAAAAGTCAGCCAAAATAACTTACATACAGCAAAATTATCCTTAAAAGCCAATATGACAGTCTCAGATGAATAGAAGCAGTTGCTGCTGTTGTCATACCTACTTTACAAAAAACAGTAAAGATAGTTCTTCAGCAGTAAGCAAATGATGCCAGATAGTGATTCAAACTCACCTGAACAAAAAGCACATATGTTTGAATACTGTTGTTTATAAGACACAGACTATTAAATCTTTGTTATGAAGATGGAGCTTTAATATATTAACTAAAATGAGCAAAGTACAAAGAGAGAAATAATAGAAAACATCACTTATATGTAGAATTTAAGAAAGTTGAATTCATGGAAATAGAGTAGCATAGAAGTTATAAGAAGCTGTGGAAAGAGTGGCAAAAAAAAGGCGGGGGTTGACCTCCATCAATGTGGACAAAGTTTTAGTTAGAAGGATTAAGTTCTGGTATTCTATTACACAAAATCATGAATATTATTAATAATAACATGCTGTCTGTTTCAAAATAGCTATAAGGAAGAAATTTTAAATCAGTTTAGTTGATAGATATCCTAATTAGCGTGATTTCATCATTTTATAATATATCGAGGTATCATATTGTATCACATAATTACTTGTTCTAAAATATAATAATAACATATAAATGATATATTACTGTGTCCTCAACATAAAAATATATCTTATATAATGTACACATAGATAATTTTTCAAAAAAACCACAGGGTAGGTATACACAGTAACATATTTTAAATAATAACGGCATTTTTGAGTTTATAATATTAGTACACATAAGCAAGCAATTTGTACTAGTGAAAAGGTAAAATGAATAGAGTATATAGAGTAACACTTCTCAGTATTACTAGAAGTAAGCAGGTATGAATTTGAAGTAATATTAATCTCAGAATGCTGGAAAAATGCTCTTATTGAGAGAAATCTTTGTGACCCTGGATGCGACTAAAAATCTCTAGATATAACAACAAAACCATGAAAACTAAATGAAAATGTATTTAAATCTAAATTTATCAATTTTAAAATTTTGTGTCTAAAAATGCTATCAGAAAAATGGAGAAGAGTTAGATTTGTTGGTGCATTTGTGTGATAGAGGCAGGAGGTCATGACTTTGAGGTCAGTAAGGAATACATATAGTGAAATGCTCTCAAAATCAAAACAAAACAAAACAAAAAACTAAGAAAAGGGAGAGGGCAGTAGAAAATCAACAAACGAGAGAAAATAATTTAATTTAATTAATATGTCCAAATAGAGACTTGTATCAAGAATATATAATTTAGCTGGGCGGTGGTGGCACACGCCTTTAATCCCAGCACTCAGGATGCAGAGGCAGAGGCAGGCAAATCTCTTTGAATTTGAGGCCAGCCTGGTCTACAAGACCGAGTTCTAGGATAGACTCCAAAGCAACAGAGAAGCCCTGTCTTGAAAAAAAAAATGAATATATAACTTAACAATAAAAAAATCTTTATCCAGGTAAAAATACACAAAAGATTAAAGAGTAGATACATAGATGTTTATAATAACATTGTTTGAAAGCTTCAAATACTTGAAACTTCATGAACAAATAAAGAAAATGTAGTACGTTGACATAATGGGATATCATTCAACAATAAAAAGAATATCACACATACTACAAAATGTATTTAAGTCATGAAAACAGGCTGAAAAAAGTTATTCATCAAATATGTTATATAATTCCAATCATATATAATTAAAATGTGAAAATTCAATATAAAGAAAATTGATTAGTGATTATTTAGACACATAAGAATGCACTAAATGATGCTTTCTAAAGGCCATGGTATTTCTTTTTTATATGATAAATACTTCCTGAATTTTGGGGGATGACGGTGGTGCACATGTATACATACTTAAATAATTCAAATGTGCACTTTAAATAGATGAATTCTATCATTTGCATGCAATATTTTAAAAGCTATTTTCGAAAAAAACAACTAATTAAAACAAAATTACATGGATATGGTATGCACAAATGAGGTATTTTATTATCATTACAAAACTATTAATCAATAAGCAAAGCCAATTAAATACTAATATGTAAAACCTCTAGAGATAGGAGTCCTAAAAATGAGTTAGAGCCTGATTTCAGTGATTAAGTATCTTAATTTCAATAGTTAGCCAATGTTAGTAGCTAAACAAAAGGTACAAAATGACTTAGAAATATATTGCTTGTGAACACTCAAAGGGCCAGAGCTAATGTAAACAAATGAGAGAAGAAATCAAGATTGAGGAAATTACAGAAATTTACATGGGGTCTACACAAGTTTTTTTAAGCTACTGATTCTCTACCCTGGCTGCATATCGAGATTATCAGGGGACCTTTTAAGTTAGTAAGCCTGGGAGGTGGGGCCTGAATCTTGGCATTTTTAACATTTCCTGTAGGAGAACAAGGGATTGCCAGAATGGAAAACTACTAGTCTAGGCCAATTGAAACTGGATATGGCCAAAACAGAAAGAACCAAGGGAGATTTTCCACCTGGAGAATTGATCTAATTAGGACTTTTGGTAAACTTTGGGGGCTGTACAGAGGCAAACACCTGGGCATAGCAGGTCAAGTTAATTGTCAAGTCTAACTCCTGCATTATAGCCCTGCCTTTCCCAATTTGATTTGGTGTGCTAATGTTCACAAAAGGGAAAGCTTTCATTTCATATTGCAATGACACATTACCAGATCCCAGGTGAGACTCCACATCAGTGCCCTTTGCTGTGCCCCACAGCCTTGCTGCTTCACAGTCTGAAATTAGGTTTAAGAGGCAGGCAATTCTTAAATGGGCTATTAATGCATTCAGTCCTATTCCCCAATTCTTCTTCCAAACTTGCCTGAGGGCTTCAAATCTTTATCTTAAATACTGCTCTTTCAAAGCTACATTACATAATCAGTTCAGCAATAAACCTTTCAAGTTATATGGCTTTTAGTCAAAGCAAATCTTTTGGCCTGGTTTTCTTGCCAAGACTCATGACTCCTGCCTGTCTCATCCAATGAGCACAGTAATAAATCTCCTTTGCTGAATGCCAACAGCATGCTAGGCACTGTAAGGCACTTGGGACTTGGGAGATGGTGAAGAAGTTGTAGCTGGAATCTAGTGTCTTGTTTACTTTATCCTGCCCATTCACCCTTTTGAAGATGTTAAAACACCCCTTACTTATAGCTAACTATCTCCAGTGTCTACAATTGCTGTTTTTGAATGCAAATTTGTTCCACATTATTTATCATCAAGCTGAATTTCTCTCTTTTATTGCTCAATCTCCTTGTTCCCTGCTTTCCCTGCTCATAGAGATATATGTTCAGTGTTATATGTATATGTTGGTACCTATTGAAAGTTATCCAATTCTTTGGTTAGCTTTTTAAAATCTGTTTGTGTGACATCTTTGCTACTTTACTTGCTTTTTCCCAGAGTAGATAAAACCCTCTCGGTTACAATTGCTTCTACCAGCCCCATTAATACTTAGTTCTTACATTTACATAGCAGACTGTGATAAACAATTAGGAACATGTTTTCTTGTCATGACCACATTAATTTTTTTGCCCTAAAACAAGCAAAGGGTTATAGAAAGTCCTAAATTCTGCCTTAGCCAACAGCAGTGCTTCAGGATAGGGATAGGCAAGAAGCAGACCTAACTTTGAACATTTTTACTTCGTAGGCTAAGGTGTTTCATGCCACTTTTTTTTTTTATTGTTTGCTTCTGTCGGGATGTATTGTTAGAAAATTCCCCATGGAAGATTCAGAGGAATTAGCACTGAGATTTCAGAATGTCTTGAGCCCACTGCACAGAGTCACACTTCAAAGATGAGTCATAAATGATTGTCCCATTGTCTTCAAGTACACAGGATGCAGATAACAAAGAACTAGACATAACTGTTAGACTCTACTGAGAAAGGGCTGAAGTAGTTTAGAAATTCAAACGAGATGCAAAGATTCCATTATCATCTTTTCAAATTCATAATTCCCCATGGTTTTTATTTTCTGTAATAATCATCTCTGATTCATCACTTTCTCATTTCTAATGTTAATTCAATGATTTGAGTTCCTGATCATATCCATTTGGTCATAAGTACAGATTACATTTATAGGACTTTGTATATAGGAATGTATAGGAGTGTAGGTTTAACTACTAATTCTGAGTAAACTTTTGTAAACAATTTACCTTCCTCAGCCACAATTTGCTCATATGAATATATATATATATATATATATATATATATATATATATATATATATACATATATAGCTGAGTCTCAACACTAAATCAACACTAAAGACTTTTGTTTGGGTCCAAGGGCCTAGAAAATATTAACAGTCAATACTTATCTAGAACTTTGTATGTGCCTGGACGCTGAGACATGAGTCATTGCACTTAATCTTCATGACATCCCTATAATTTAGGGCATTATTTCTTTTCAACAAATAGTGCAATTGAGATATAGCATGACTCAGAAACTTGCACAAGATGTATAGCTAGTAATTGATAGCACCATGTTCAGAACCAAAGCAGACCAACTGCAGAGCCTTCTCTCTTAAGTGTTACTCTATGCCTGGAAACATTAGACTTGGCTTAAGTGGATCAAATGCTAACTTAAAACTCCCAAATACTGAACTTCTGGGCCTGTCCAAAGATTTGGAGGCCAAAGTCACACTGTTCAGGGTTCCCTAAATGATTATGGAAACATTTCTTCTTCACCTTTGTGTCTAATAACTTAGGACTGAGAAGGAAGAAGCGTTTTGCAATTATCTGGCAGTGGAGTACGATCTGTAAGAATTACCAAAATGTACTTTGCTCTCAACACAGCTACTGCCACCAGTTTGGTACTGTAAGAGCCAAAATCCTTCTCTGGCCTGGAAAGCAGTCAGTATCCCCTCTAGCCCTTACTGTAGTAATTGCAATAACTGATACTTGCTTAAAGTTGAAAATGTGTTTAGGTGGATGGAAACCTCTGTGATTGATGAAGACCTTGGGTGCAGGCTTGTAGTGTGGCTTTGTATAATCCTTTCCTAGGCATGCCAAGAAGCTCCCTGGAAGGGCTCCCTCTGCAGGCAACCATGTACAGCCAGGTGTCAGTTGTGTTTTCAAAACTCTATTCCATAGAACTATCTCTAGGGCATACAGTGTTGATTCCTATCCCTATCAACCTAAAGCCTGCTAGTACAGAATGCAGGAATGCAGGGATATTGATGGCAAGTACTAGATAGATTAGGATCATATAGAGTCTTCATTAGGTCTGGCCCAACTAAACCTGCTACTTATAGATTTGAGGGGGAAACTTGAGAAAAATGAAAACAAAAAAAAAAAAAACTTTTCTTCTATGAGCTTCAGTTTCCTTGTCTGTACAACAAAGATACTGGACTAGGTGAGTCGCTGTGTCATTATTAAGGACAGTAATTACTTAAAATGCAATTATAAAGTAACAAAGACAAATACATACAGCAAAATAAAACATAATGGGATGCTTGAGAATAAGGAAGAATTCAATAGGCCAAGCAAAGGACGGTTAAACAAACCCATCTCAGTCTCCCGTGGGCTCTGGGATGAAAACATTAACTGACTACTAAGTTTTGAGGAGAATCAGAATTGGATTCCATTCCTCCCAATCTCTAGCTCTTCTTCCAAAAGTAGCTCCAGAGATTCCTTTGAGATTCCCAATGAAAAATGGATTCACTCTACAATTCTGGACAGGTATGGTGGTACAAATATTTAATCTTAACTCTCAGGAAGCAGAAATAAGCAAGTCTCTGGTCTATAGAGCAAGTTCCAGATTATTAGGAGGTTTATAGTTGGACGCTGTCTCCAAAACAAACACATAAAACAATAACAACGAATGAGAAGTTCTTTTTCAATGGTGTGTATACATGAGTAGCAGAGGGGCTAATACCTGTATTTGTAATAGACCTTTAGCTGAACACTGTGTGAACCAACATAAATGACTGCATGTGAGAAAGTAAAGGGGAAAATATAAGAACATGTGAAAAGGTATGAGTGAAGATAAATAGGGGATATATAAAAGTGTCTTGGTATTTATGTAATAATTAACATGATTATTTAGAAATTGCGTGAGAGAATCTGGGAAGTAAATATCAGGAAGTGTGTGAGATTACCGTTTTGTGAGAGAATGAGCATATTAATAGTATGCACGTATAAATGGGTGTAAATGGGAAACATACAGGCTGGATCTTCAAAAATCACCATTTTACAAGCGCATGACACTTTAAAATTGGAAATTTCTTATATTTCAGCTTTCCGAAATATAAGAAACGTGTATGCATAGATAAGCATATGTATATGTTCAAGCAGATGTTTCGTGTGAATGAGCTGTGTGAAATCAAGAATATGCATGTTTGTGGAACCTGTGTAAATATGAGTCTACATGTGAGTTCATATGTATGCGTGTGTGTGTGTGTGTGTGTGTGTGTGTGTGAGAGAGAGAGAGAGAGAGAGAGAGAGAGAGAGAGAGAGAGAGAGAGAGAGAGAGAGAACACGGAGAATCTAGTCATTGGTCTTTGTGCTAGTGAACACATGCAATCCTTCAACTCATAACTTTCCCAGCAAACAAGCCTTCCAAGCTGAAATTTTCCACACAGGCTTTTCCACCCCAAAGGAGGCTTTATTTATTTTTTCTTTTTGCTCAGAGCCTAACGCCTAGCCATTCTGGACTGAGAAGAGGAGTAAGTGCCCAGCTCTACTCAGAGAATAATTGGGAACATTTTGCTACACACCGAAAACTGGAAAATGACTGGCGTGTGGGGCTGAAACAGTGCAGGTTGTAGCCGGCAAGACAAAGGGCCCCTCGGCTACTTTATTTCTTCTCTTTAAAAGTAGCCCCTAAGTGACTGAAATATCGCTCACCACCACAAGCAGTATGAAATTTCACCACCAGTTGGAGTTACGTAACTGTCTCTATGGCAACCAAAGCCCATAAACATGCAGTATCATTGTTGGCCTGTTACATAGCAGTGGTTTTAATGCCCACACCATTCTTCCCCTTCAGTCCTTTCCGGGTTGTTTTCCACTTTTATCCCCTTCCTTCTAATTTCCTTTCCTGTCAAAGATAAGAAAATTAAATATAGAACAAAATGAGTGAAAACTGGAGCTTTTTAAGCAATGGGTGCGCATGAGGTGAGTCCTCTGAAGTGCAGGGAAGGTGCTCAGCTTGCCTGCAGGCCAACTAACACGAGGGAAATTACTGCCTCCCACCACTGTAACACAAACCACAGACACGTATTCTGTGGTAGCTACAATAGAAGGAAAACCAGACAAGCTGAAAAGAAAGCAGACAGGGGGGCCAAGAGAAACCCAGAAAAATTTGAACTTCTGTGAGTTCTTGCTTTTAGTATTTCTAGAACTTTTGGAGTAACAAGTTGGGGAACATATTGGTAACAGGTGTTTCTGATCTTGACAGAATGGAGACTGGGGAAATGGGAATGAAACCTTCCACAGCAATATCTCTGCTTTCTCCACATCTTGGGAATACATTGTTTTCCTCACCCAGATCAAAAGGCAGGCTTAATCAAATGGTGCAACATGGGGCACTGAGGTTTGTAAATATCGATTCCTAGATCCTTCTCTTCTCAGCTGTGTGATTACAGAGAGTGAAAAATATCTTTAGATTTCTCATTAGCTGGGAAAGTGTTCTTCAATCCCCTGTTCTGATATTTACCTCAGACATAATCCATTTCAACCATGAATTACTTAGAAATAAACTATTTGACTCTTTGTGAAGTCTCTACAGATCTTTCCTCTGACCCTGGGACTCACTAGATGCTTGCTATTTTCTCCTGAGAAGCCCTCCAAATACCATAACACCCCCGAGACTTCATAATTTCTAGTCAAACAGCATCATTTCTTTCACTCATTCCTCATGAGACTTGGCATCTGATTTTTTATTCTGATCATTTCCTTGTGTTCAAGTTCATGGTTTATTATCTCCCCATTAACGTTTGAGCCTCAGATATTGACACAGTCTTCCCAGCTTACGTCTAGCCAATTAGTTATGTAGTAAAGTCCAGGAATTGGACTATAGTCCAGGGTTGGAGAAACAAAACATAGAAAAGAGAGAGGGTGGTGAAAGAACATTGATTTTTCTAGATTCGATTTCTGTAATTGTGAAAAACAAAACAAAACCAAAAACTTGACCTTGGAGGTTTTTGCCTTGACTTCAATGCTTATCTGCTTAATCCCATTTCCACACCCATCACTACCTGAACCCTGGCATGGCTTCTGCATGTGTGATAAGCATAGATAGCATCCACAGTAGCCTGCTTTGTTTCTGCCTTGATGCCCAGAAATGATAGTCTTGCTAAGAGTTCAGTATAGCTAATTTTGATGTCCACATATATGTTAATCCTTATAAAAGCAGAACTGGCCCACGGCTTTTTTTTGGGGGGGGGTCTTATAAAGTTGCTATTCTGTGATAACTTTGAAATTACCCTTAAAACTGAGACAGTGTCAAAAACAGCAGCTAGTGTCAAGTGTCATATGTAATTAAAAAATGAAAGGTTCTATTAGTTAAACTTTCAGTCCTGTCTACTGTTTTTGACAGTAGTGTTTCCAGTTTCTTCATATAAAGGGCAGAAGAGATGGCTTATAGAATTGTACTGTTAAGCATGGAGAGGTTGATTCTGGTATGGCAGTGGGGGAAAATAATATCCCCTGGAACAAAATAGTTTACCCTGGACTATCAAGAAGATGAAAATAGTTAAAAGCTTCCCCACTAATGTAGCCTAGAGAATTGGTAACACCCTTACTTTATTATTAACTCGGTGTTTTTTTTTTTTTTTGTCAGACAAATCCTTTACTACAATGTTTCAATTTTCTCAGCTGTAAAAGTAGTTGTAGTGAAGGCTAAATGATAGAATTTAACATCCTGCTTAAGACATAATTGAAATATAATAAATGGCAGGTTAGAGGAGGGTAATACTAGCTACCTTTTTATTAAAATAATACCTGAATTTGTCACTCTTTATATCTTACCAATAAATGATAGTTCTCTTCACTGATCAGCACAACATACAAATGTAGAGTTCCACCAACTTTAAAGGCCCAGAAAAACAGACTCAAGGAAACAAAATCACTCCATTAAGCCAGCTTTCTCTAAATGTATATATATATTGGAATGGATGTTACAGGTTCTGGCTCTTTCTGTTATCCACCATTTGGGGTATAAGGATAATTACAGAGCCATAAATAACCCCAGCAGAGAAATAGTACTGGGGTAGAGAGGATTATGATACATAGTATGTGTTAATACATTCAGCTCAAATGAAATCTGTGTTGTTTAAAGCCTGATATATTTTCCAGGAAAGAGGCCTCCATTACTAAGCTAATTTGCAAAGTTTCATACAGTCATTGTTGAAAATTCTATCACTTAGATGTCAATGATGTCAATAGGCCCAAATTATTCTTGTGACTCAGTCCACAGTAGTTTTTAACTGCCATTATTGGACCTTGCATTATGCCCAATTATTGAGGAAATTGTGGCAAATAAACTAGATCTAGTGTTTGTACTCATAATGCTTTTAGTATAATAGTTATGTTCTATAATTAGCCGCTCAAAGTGACTCATGGGCAATTTCCTGCGTCTCTGTGTTCAGTTCCCTTATCAGTAAAAATGTATAAGCCAGTACACATGAGAATTCCACTATGGACCTACAGTACCACACTTTTCGTTAAAGGCCAGATCTATGCTCAAGAAATTAGAAGAACTACCTCCTACCTTCTTTGATACTCACCTTTGCCAAGGCTAAACAGTATGCCCTAGGTTATGTAGACAAATTCAAGCCATGTCCTGAGCTTCCTCTCAAAATCAACTTTACATTTGTAGCACAAATAAAATAAATCTGCTAGATAATATTTGCTTAATCACATTCTGTTCCCAAATAGACATCAAACAAACAAGATGAAAAGAAAGACATTGTTAATGCTTTTAATAACCCAATAATATTTAAATAAGTCAATAATTGTCTTATTAAATCTAAATGAAGAGCAGAAAAGTAAACTTTCCTGGAGCTCTCTCTACTTTAGCTGTGGAATCCTTTGGTGCAGAAAGAGAATTGTTCCATTGACTATGCAAGTCAGGTTGAGCTGAGAGGAGCAATGAGTAAAGAACACCAAAGTTGTTGCTTGATAAAATCTGTTTGGAACAGACAAAGGAATTCAGTGTATCAGAAGTGGTAATGAAAACTGCAAACCTCTTGTATGTATAGGAAAATGTACGAAGAATCTTAAACCAATTAAAAATCATTTAATCCTAAAACTTAGACGAGAGTCTAAGACTTTCCATGATGCCAACTTGCACACATCCTATTTCAGCTGACTAAGTTGTTTCTGACAGATAACACCACAAATCTACCAAGGCATTTGATTGAGATTTAAAGCCGTTCACTGCCCTTCACAAACTAAATGGACAGAAGAAAGTTGTACTGCTTGTCCACATTACCCTTCCATATCATCTGTAAAATAAACCATTATGCCATACTCTAATAATTTTGTCAGGAGGATTAGCCCCATTGTTATTTGTAAAGAATTTAGAGAAATACTTGTTATAATGTCGACACTGTGCAAATACTTATTAAATAAAATAGGCAGATTTTATTTAATTTTGAACTAGCCCAATACTCCAAAACAACCAGTAAGTAGGAGGAGGGAGTCTTACAGATTCGTACTATGTCTTCTCTGAAGCTTTCACCTTGTCCGCCTCTACTGAAGATCTGGAACACTCATTTCACCTCCAAAACTTCATCACACTTCCAACACTATAATGCTATTCTCCACTTTTTCCAGCCACAAAGAAAAAAACAGCTGAAAGCACCCTCACACGCATTGCCTTGGCAAATCACCATAACAATTCCTAGATACAGATTCCTTCACATTTTAGAAATGAGAAATCAATTAATCTGTTAAGGTTACTAGTATAACTGCTTAGGCTTAACCTTATGTTACAGTAGACTTAAGCTACTGAAAATTTGGCCTCACCTTCTTTGTTCCTTGGTAACACTAGAAATGTAAGCATCGGTTTGGCCATTTCTAGGAATTTCAATTACCATCTGCAAAATTTAAGGTATCTGGCCTTTGTTCTAAATTCCATTTCTAGTCCTAAGTGGAAACCTGTTATTATAAACTATCCAAAAAGAGATGGGAGGGATTATCCCTTAATGAGATAATGTATTTTTTATTCCCAGAAGCCTCTTAGTGAATGCAGATGCGTGTATCCCTTTCTATCAGGAAACAGTGGTGGCTCTGGCACGCAGCTTGCCTCAGAAAAGCTTGACTTTTCCTTTTCTTTATTCCCTTTCTGCTACTGGCAAAAAGCTATATATGCTTTCTTCTGGCATTAGCTTTTCACCTTTCTTCTGAAGCTTCCTTATGCCTTTGCCATGTGATTGCTTGTTCTCCTCCACAGCGAAAGGCACAGCTTTGTCTCTTCCTCTTCACTCTTTCCTTTCTCCTGGGAGCTACTTGCATGCCCTCTTGTTTCTCTCTTACGAGCTAATGACTTTGTCCTTTGTCTTCATTTTGAGTCAGTTTCTAAATTCTTATGTTAGTGAGACTAAAAACCATGAAAAGGAACCTCAATTTTCCCAGTAATGACATCACTTCACTTCTAGCTCAGAATACATTACTAATGTTCTACGATATCAGAAAAAAAACCTCCCTTATATCTGTGCCACAACTCTCTTATCTACTCAATGACTGAGTGTGACAAGATGATTTCAGAATTCTAATAAAGCACACTTGTTTATATTGAACCAGGAATGAGATCCTTCTATGTCACTCCTTGAATTTCCCCTGAAGAATTTTCAAGAGTTCGTAGAATATGCTCAGCCTGCTTGCTACCCTTCTGTGTTCTTGCTCTTTTCCTTTATTTGGCACCAAGAGGTTGAACTATTTTTAAGACAGAAGACTGCATTCTTTAGTTGAAGTGACTGAGCCCATTAAGACCCTCAGAGCAGAGAATATCTGCTTTTAGATCAATGGCTTTGAACTGGAATGTATTCTTCCTTAGTACCCTGGAAATATGTGGATTATAAAAGCATTCTTTTCTAGGGATTTTACTTTACTGGATTATTTGGAAGCAGTAAGAATGATTTTTTTGACAGTGTATTCATGCTGTATATACGAGTCTGGCCTTGAATTCATTATTCTTTATCCTTAGCCCCCTAGTTCTGGGACTACAGGCATGGACCACACATTGCTGGCATTTACTTTTCTTTTTTTTTTTTTAATAATTTTTTTTATTAAGAAAAGAAGAAAAAAAAACATAAACAAAAAACAAGTTTCCACCTCCTCCCAGCCTCCCATTTCCATCCCCCTCCTCCCACCTTTCTCCCCCTCCTCCCACCCTTCTACCCCTCCCCCCACTCCTCTCCCCCTCCCTCTCCAGTCCACAGAGCAGTCCAGGTTTCCTGCCCTGTGGTAAGTCCTAGGTCCTCCCCCCTCCGTCCATATCTAGGAAGGTGAACATCCAAACTGGCTAGGCTTCCACAAAGCCAGCACATTAAGTAGGATCAAAACCCCGTGCCATTGTCCTTGGCGTCTCATCAGCCCTCATTGTTCGCCATGTTCAGAGAGTCCGGTTTTATCCCATGCTTTTTCGGTCACAGTCCAGCTGGCCTTGGTGAGCTCCCAGTAGATCAGCTCCACTGTCTCAGTGGGTGGGTGCATGCCTCGTGGTCCCGAATTCTTTGCTCATGTTCTCCCTCCTTCTGCTCCTCATTGGGACCTTGGGAGCTCAGTCCAGTGCTCCAGTGTGGGTCTCTGTCTCTGTCTCCATCCATCACCAGATGAAGGTTCTATGATGATATGCAAAATATTCGTCAGTATTGCTCTCGGATAGGGTCATTTCAGGTTCCCAATCCTCAGCTACCCAAGGAACTAACTGGGAACCTCATGATGGGCACTTGGGAGCCCCTCTAGGGTCAAATCTCTGGCTCACCCTAAAGTGGTTCCCTTAACTAAGAATTGTGGTTCCCTGCTCCCCTATCCACCTTTCCTTTATCCCAATTCTCCTGATTCCCCAAATCCCCCCTCCTTCCCTTCTACCTTTTCTCTCCCCATCTCCCCTTACCCCCATCCCACCCCACCCCCAAGATCCTAATTTTCTCCCCGGCAATTGGGTCTACTTCCCTTAGCCAAGAGGATAACTATATGTTTTTCCTTGGGTTCACCTTCTTACTTAGCTTCTTTAGGTTCACCTATTGTAGACTCCGTGGCCCTAATTTATGGCTAGAAACCAATTATGAGAGAGTACATCCCATGTTCATCTTTTTGGGTCTGGGACACCTCACTCAGGATAGTGTTTTCTATTTCCATCAATTTGCCTGCAAAATTCGAGAAGTCATTGTTTTTTACTGCAGCGTAGTACTCTAGCGTGTATATATTCCATACTTTCTTCATCCATTCTTCCATTGAAGGGCATCTAGGTTGTTTCCAGGTTCTGGCTATTACAAATAATACTGCTATGAACATAGTTGAACAAATGCTTTTGTCATATGATAGAGCATCTCTTGGGTATATTCCCAGGAGTGGTATTGCTGGTTCCAGGGGTAAGTTGATCCCGAATTTCCTGAGAAACCGAAACACTGACTTCCACAGTGGTTGCACAAGATGGCATTCCCACCAGCAATGGATGAGGGTACCCGTTCCTCCACAGCCTCTCCAGCAAAGGTTATCCTTGGTGTTTTTGACTTTAGCCATTCTGACAGGTGTAAGATGATATCTCAAAGTTGTTTTAATTTGCATTTCCCTGATGGCTAAGGAAGTTGAGCACGACTTTAAGTGTCTTTTGGCCATTTGAACTTCCTCTGCTGAGAATTCTCTGTTCAGTTCAGTGCCCCATTTTTTAATTGGGTTAATTAGCATTTTAAAGTCTAGTTTCTTGAGTTCTTTATATATTTTGGAGATCAGACCTTTGTCTGTTGTGGGGTTGGTGAAGATCTTCTCCCAGTCAGTAGGTTGCCTTTGTGTCTTATTGACTATGTCCTTTGCTTTACAGAAGCTTCTCAGTTTAAGTAGGTCCCATTTATTCAATGTTGCCCTTAATGTCTGTGCTTCTGGGGTTATACATAGGAAGCGATCTCCTGTGCCCAGCTCCTGTAGGGTACTTCCAACTTTCTCTTCTATCAGGTTCAGTGTGTTCGGGCTGATATTGAGGTCTTTAATCCATTTGGACTTGAGTTTTGTGCACGGTGATAGATAAGGGTCTATTTTCATTCTTCTACAAGATGACATCCAGTTGTGCCAGCACCATTTGTTGAAGATGCTTTCTTTCTTCCATTTTATACTTTTAGCTCCTTTATCGAAAATCAGGTGTTCATAGGTTTGTGGGATAAAATCCGGGTCTTCTATACGATTCCATTGGTCGACTTCTCTGTTTTTATGCCAGTACCACACTGTTTTCATTACTGTAGCTCTGTAATAGAGTTTGAAGTCAGGGATTGGTAATGCCTCCAGAAGATCCTTTATTGTATAGGATTATTTTGGCTATCCTGGGTTTTTTGTTTTTCCATATAAAGTTGATTATTGTCCTCTCCAGATCTCTGAAGAATTTTGATGGGATCTTGATGGGGATTGCATTGAATCTATAAATAGCCTTTGGTAGAATTGCCATTTTTACTATGTTGATCCTCCCAATCCAAGAGCAAGGGAGGTCCATCCATTTTTTGGTATCCTCTTCAATTTCTTTCTTCAATGCCTTAAAGTTCTTGTCAAATAGATCTTTCACTTCCTTGGTTAGATGTACCCCAAGATATTTTATGCTGTTTTTGGCTATTGTGAATGGTGAAGCTTCTCTGATTTCCCTCTCTGCTTTCATATCCGTTGTGTATAAGAGGGCGACTGATTTTTTTGGAGTTGATCTTGTATCCTGCCACATTACTAAAGCTGTTTATCAGCTGTAAAAGTTCTTTGGTGGAGTTTTTGGGGTCGCTTATGTACACTATCATATCATCTGCAAATAACGAAAGTTTAACTTCTTCCTTTCCAATTCGAATCCCCTTGATTCCATTATGTTGTCTTATTGCTATTGCTAGAACTTCAAGCAATATATTGAAGAGGTATGGGGAGAGTGGACAGCCTTGTCGTGTTCCTGAGTTAAGTGGGTTGGCTTTGAGTTTCTCTCCGTTTAATTTGATGTTAGCTGTCGGCTTGCTGTATATAGCTTTTATTATATTTAGGTATGACCCTTGTATCCCTAATCTCTCCAAGACTTTTAACATAAATGGATGTTGAATTTTGTCAAATGCTTTTTCAGCATCTAATGAAATGATCATATGGTTTTTTTCTTTCAGTTTATTTATATGCTGGATTACATTGATAGATTTTCGTATGTTGAACCAGCCCTGCATCTCAGGAATGAAGCCTACTTGATCATAATGGATAATTTTTCGGATGTGTTCTTGGATTCGATTTGCCAGTATTTTGTTGAGGATTTTTGCGTCGATATTCATGAGTGAGATTGGCCTGTAGTTCTCTTTCCTGGTTGAGTCTTTGAGTGGTTTTGGTATCAGAGTAATTGTGGCTTCATAAAAGGAGTTTGGTAATGACCCTTCTGGTTTCTATCTTGTGGAATACATTAAGGAGTATAGGTATTAGATCTTCTTGGAAGATCTGGTAGAATTCCGCATTGAAACCATCTGGTCCTGGGCTTTTTTTGGTAGGGAGGTTTTTGATAACCTCTTCTAATTCTTCGCGACTAACAGGTCTATTTAGATTGTTCACCAGGTCCTGATTTAACTTTGGTATATGATATTTATCTAAAAAAGTATCCATTTCCTTTACATTTTCCAATTTTGTGGCATATCGGCTTTTGTAGTAAGATCTAATGATTCTCTGAATTTCCTCTGTGTCTGTGGTTATGTCCCCCTTTTCATTTCTGATCTTATTAATTTGCAAATTCTCTCTCTGCCGTTTGATTAGCTTGGATAGTGGTTTGTCAATCTTGTTGATTTTCTCCAGGAACCAGCTTTTTGTTTCATTGATTTTTTGTATTGTTTTCTGTGTTTCTATTTTGTTGATTTCAGTCCTCATTTTGATTATTTCCAGTCTTCTACTCCTCCTAGGTGAGTCTGCTTCTTTTTTTTCTAGAGCTTTCAGGTGGGCTGTTAAGTCTCCAATGTGAGCTTTCTCTGTTTTCTTTAAGTGGGCACTTAGTGCTATGAACTTTCCTCTTAGGACTGCTTTCATAGTGTCCCATAAGTTTGAGTATGTTGTTTCTTTATTTTCATTGAATTCCAGGAAGACTTTAATTTCTTTCTTTATTTCTTCCTTAATCCAGCTATGGTTCAATAGTTGACTGTTCAGTTTCCACGACTTTGTATGCTTTCTGGGGGTAGCATTATTGTTAAATTCTAACTTTAATCCATGGTGATCTGATAAGACACAGGTGGTTACTAATATTTTTTTGTAACTGTGGATGTTTGCTTTGTTACCGACTATGTGGTCGATTTTCGAGAAGGTTCCATGAGCTGCAGAGAAGAAGGTATATTCTTTCCTATTTGGATGGAATGTTCTATAGATGTCTGTTAAGTCCATTTGATTCATTACCTCCACTAATTCTCTTATTTCTCTGTTAGGTTCCTGTCTGATTGACCTGTCCATTGGTGAGAGAGGAGTGTTGAAGTCTCCTACTATTAGTGTGTGTGGTTTGATGGCTGCCTTGAATTTTAGCAATGTTTCTTTTATGTACGTGGGTGCTTTTATATTAGGGGCATAGATGTTCAGGATTGAGACTTCATCCTGATGAACTGTTCCTGTTATGAGTATAAAATGCCCCTCTCCATCTCTTCTGATTGATTTAAGTTTAAAGTCAACTTTGTTAGAGATTAGTATGGCCACACCTGCCTGTTTCTTAGGTCCATTTGCTTGATAGGCATTGTCCCAGCCCTTTACTCTGAGTAGGTGCCTGTCTTTGTGGTTGAGGTGTGTTTCTTGTAAACAGCAGAATGTTGGATCCTGTTTTCTTATCCAATCTCTTAGCCTGTGCCTTTTTATAGGTGAGTTGAGTCCATTGACATTAAGTGATATTAATGACCAGTGGTTGTTAACTCCGGTCATTTTTTTTTAGTCGTAGAGTTTGTGTGTTTCCCTTCTTTGTTTTGTGTTGGTGAAGGGTCTCTAGATGTCTGAGTTATTGTGGTCATTGTTGGACTCCTTGGTTAGTGATTTTCCTTCAATTACTTTCTGTAAGGCTGGATTTGTGGCTGCGTATTGTTTAAATTTGTTTTTATCCTGGAAAATTTTATTTTCTCCATTTATAGTGAATGAAAGCTTGGCTGGGTATAGTAATCTGGGCTTGCACCCATGGTCTCTCAGTTTCTGCAGTACATCTATCCAGGACCTTCTGGCTTTCATGGTTTCCATGGAGAAGTCAGGTGTAAGTCTGATAGGTTTACCTTTATAAGTAATTTGGCCTTTTTCCTTTGCAGCTCTTAATATTCTTTCCTTATTCTGTATGCTTTGTGTTTTGATAATTATATGGCGAGGGGATGTTTTTTTTTTTGATCCAGTCTATTCGGTGTTCTGTATGCTTCTTGCACCTTCATAGGAAAATCTTTCCTTAGGTTGGGAACGTTTTCTTCTATAATTTTATTAAATAGATTTTCTGGACCATTGAGCTGCCCTTCTTCTCCTTCTTCTACTCCTATTATTCTTAGGTTTGGTCTTTTTATTGTGTCCCATATTTCCTGAATGTTTTGTGATGAGAGTTTGTTGGACTTGCTGTTTTCTTTGATCAGTGTGTTTATTTTCTCTATGGTATCTTCAGAATCCGAGAGTCTTTCTTCTATCTCTTGTATTCTGCTGGTTATGCTTGTTTCTGTAGTCTCTATTCGTTTACCTAGATTTTCCATGTCCAGACGGCCCTGTTTGTGTTTTCTTCTTTGCCTCCATTTCAGTTTTCAGGTCTTGAACTGTTTCCATTATCTGTTTGATTGTTTTTCCTTGGTTTTCTAGGGTATCATTCACTGATTTATTCAATTCTTCAAACTTTCTGTTATATTTCTCATCCATTTCTATTAGGGCGTTTTTTACATGCTGTTTAAGGGTGTCAATCACTTTCATGAAGTCAATCTTTTCTCCTTCCTCTTGATTAAGGGGTTCTTGTCCTCCCGTTGTGAGGTCGCTTGTTTCTGGTAGCTTCATGTTGCTTTTCAGCTTGTTGGGCGAATTCTTGTCTTGACATCGGCCCATCTCTTCTTCCAAATGCTCCCTATGGATCTTCTTTTACCGGATTAGGTCTCCTTGCCTACCAAACGCTGTCTCTCCCCAATGTTGGCTCTCCCAATGCTGGGTCTCCTGGCGCCGAAAGATCAGGCCTCCGTGCTGGTTGGGCAGCTTGCAGACAAAGCGCCTACCCCGCTTGGTGCAGGCAGGCCACAGAAACAAAGGAACTGCTGCCCGCCCGGGAGCCCCGGATACTCGGACCCAGCGCCCAGATAGGCTGGGCTGGGCGATGCCACGCGCCTAAATAGGGCAGTGGGGGCGAAGTGGGGAGGGCTCTGGACGGAAGCTGGGTGGGCCAGGAAGAAAGAGGCAGCACCCGGGGAGTAGAGGCCCTGCAGAAAGCCCAAGCAGGACAGGGGGCCAAGAAACCCCCGAGCTCCCCGTCCCAGGCTGGCGCCGTGGGCCAGAAACTCACCCCAATGCTGGGTCTCCTGGCGCCGAAAGATCAGGCCTCCGTGCTGGTTGGGCAGCTTGCAGACAAAGCGCCTACCCCGCTTGGTGCAGGCAGGCCACAGAAACAAAGGAACTGCTGCCCCCAGGAAGCCCCGGGTACTCGGACCCAGCGCCCAGATAGGCTGGGCTGGGCGATGCCACTCGCCTAAAGTGGGCAGTGGGGGAGAAGTGGGGAGGGCTCTGGACGGAAGCTGGGTGGGCCAGGAAGAAAGAGGCAGCACCCGGGGAGTAGAGGCCCTGCAGAGAGCCCAAGCAGGACAGGGGGCCAAGAAACCCCCGAGCTCCCCGTCCCAGGCTGGCGCCGTGGGCCAGAAACTCACCCCAATGCTGGGTCTCCTGGCGCCGAAAGATCAGGCCTCCGTGCTGGTTGGGCAGCTCGCAGACAAAGCGCCTACCCCGCTTGGTGCAGGCAGGCCACAGAAACAAAGGAACTGCTGCCCCCCGGAAGCCCCGGGTACTCGGACTCAGCGCCCAGATAGGCTGGGCTGGGCGATGCCACGCGCCAAAAGAGGGCAGTGGGGGCGAAGTGGGGAGGGCTCTGGACGGAAGCTGGGTGGGCCAGGAAGAAAGAGGCAGCACCCGGGGAGTAGAGGCCCTGCAGAGAGCCCAAGCAGGACAGGGGGCCAAGAAACCCCCGAGCTCCCCGTCCCAGGCTGGCGCCGTGGGCCAGAAACTCACCCCAGTGCTGGGTCTCCTGGCGCCGAAAGATCAGGCCTCCGTGCTGGTTGGGCAGCTCGCAGACAAAGCGCCTACCCCGCTTGGTGCAGGCAGGCCACAGAAACAAAGGAACTGCTGCCCGCCCGGGAGCCCCGGGTACTCGGACCCAGCGCCCAGATAGGGTGCGCTGGGCGATGCCACGCGCCAAAAGAGGGCAGTGGGGGCGAAGTGGGGAGGGCTCTGGACGGAAGCTGGGTGGGCCAGGAAGAAAGAGGCAGCAGAGAGCCCAAGCATGACAGGGGGCCAAGAAACCCCCGAGCTCCCCGTCCCAGGCTGGCGCCGTGGGCCAGAAACTCACCCCAATGCTGGGTCTCCTGGCGCCAAAAGATCAGGCCTCCATGCTGGTTGGGCAGCTCGCAGACAAAGCACCTACCCCGCTTGGTGCAGGCAGGCCACAGAAACAAAGGAACTGCTGCCCCCCGGAAGCCCCGGGTACTCGGACTCAGCGCCCAGATAGGCTGGGCTGGGCGATGCCACGCGCCTAAAGTGGGCAGTGGGGGAGAAGTGGGGAGGGCTCTGGACGGAAGCTGGGTGGGCCAGGAAGAAAGAGGCAGCACCCAGGGAGTAGAGGCCCTGCAGAGAGCCCAAGCAGGACAGGGGGCCAAGAAACCCCCGAGCTCCCCGTCCCAGGTTGGCGCCGTGGGCCAGAAACTCACCCCAATGCTGGGTCTCCTGGCGCCGAAAGATCAGGCCTCCGACTGGCTTTTACTTTTCTATGTGATGAGCTGAATTATTAATATTATCCTATAGCTCCTATTCCCTTTGATTTGGGGTAAGGACTCAATGTTTTTACAGTGAAGAAGTGAATCTACCTCTGAGTGGTCATATGCCATCACCTTCTCTAATAAAGGTTAATCCAGTTGAATTGGTCAATTATCTGACAAAGGGACCACCTCTCAGGAATTAGGGGTTTATATTAAACCATCTTAGAACTAGGAAGAATAATTTTCCCTTTAATGAGATAATGTATATTTCCTTCCCAGAAAACATTCTCTCTCTCTCTCTCTCTCTCTCTCTCTCTCTCTCTCTCCCTCTCTCTCTCTTCTCAGCATCCTTTGCCTTTTACTTTGGACTTCATTATTTCTCTAAAGTTCCCCTCCCTATTATGTGTCTGTTTCTCTGCCATATGGCTTATTTCCACAATCACTTGATTCAAATGGCATGTCTTTTTGTTGTTTGCTTTTGTTTTTCAAGACAGGGTTTCTCTGTGTAGTCCTCGGTGTCCTGGAATTAGCTCTGTAAACCAGGTTGAACTCACAAAGATTTGCTTGACTCTGCCTCCTGAATGCTAGCATTAAAGGCGTGCATCATCATCTCCTGTCAGAATGGTTTCTTTTCCTTCTCTTCTCCATTCCTTTGGGTAATGGCCAAGATTTAAAGCTAGATATTCTTGTTTCTTTTTTTTTATCTTTTCAACTCCAATAAAATTGTCCTTGAGTTTCCTTTTGAATCTACTCTTATTTTGATTAATAAGTCAAAGAACCACAAGGGGGAATGTGATTTCCCTAGTAAAATGCTGAACTCTCCAATATTTCTTAACACAATCTCACCTAACAAGTTTGCTTGAAGAGAGACTTGTACTAGTCACATTCTTGAGATCCTTGATAAAGTTCCACAGTCCCTGTTCTGAGAAGACATGACCATATAACCCAGATAATCACACAATAAACACAGGGTGCTCTGTATTTCTTTCCCAGTGTGACTTTAGGGAAAGTTTTATAAAAATATTCTCAACAATACTTCATAGATGTGGCAGGTGTTACAAATTCAATAAATAGAATCAGTAAATACAAGGAGAAAAGTAAAGATAGGACTTGTTTGGGGTACAGAGGAACCTGGTATCTAAGGAGAAAGGTTAGAAGAACTCCATGAAAATAAATATCAATCAATCCTGTAGTGTAAAGTGAAGAGGGACAAACAGAATTTTTAGCTAGGATGTGATGAAAGTAAAGAAATATACGTTTCTAATTCTGAGAAGTTAAACTTTTTTATTATTAATAAGGGTTTTAGTTCTGCCCTTGTTGAAATTGTCCTTTGGGGTAATGTATGGGACCCTACTAGACATTTTGGGAAAGCAAATAAAATCTCCAGTGCCCAGATAGTATGACCACATTTAAATTTCTTTGCCAGTGGGGTCCCATAGATCCCCCAATATTACAGACTATTTCCAATGCTCTTTATTACTCTCCAGAATTTGACTGTAAGACCCTATTTATGAAGACACAGCATATCTGAGTCATCGAAGACAGTAAAAAGTAGCTCACATTGACCCAGAAACTTCATCCTTACTAGCTAGCTTTCATAGTGCTGGAAGGTGTTATGCAAAGCTAAAAATGGAGACAAGTAATCATCAGTTATATCTTTCTATGGACCCTGCGAAATATAATAAGGACTGACCTGGCAAGACATGATCACTGTTAAAATAGTGGAATGAATATTATGGGATAACTAATCAATTTCTGAGTAGATTTGAGGTGTACTCCACAAGATGAAATCCATCTATGGTGAAATTATCAGAGCCAATTATCTGCAGTTAGTCTGGTCTTGATCCTTAGAGAAGAACCTACCACTATTACTCTGCTAGACACAGTATTAAACAGACTCCTAATGACTTATTATACATATAGATTAATGTGCCTCACAGCCTTCATATAAAAAGCTTCAATTTTCAGTAGATAATGATTAACACACACCCAAAACTGGTCAAGATACAAAATATAAGGGTCTGCAAAATTTTCATCCCTGCAAAAAACGTATATGCTTCACTTACTTCTCTTGAGTTTTGGGGTTCATTGTGGGAGAGGGGGGAGAAATAGTGTAAGAGCCAGAGAGGTTAGATAATTGCAAGGAAACTTTATCTTCTGAACATGTAGACTCATAGTGACTATGACAGAGCAAACAAGCACTGTGTAAACTGAAATAAGAAGAAATATCAGCATAGAAAGTAGAATTCAAAATGAAGTCCTACGCCTTGCTGAGCAAAAGAATAGCCAGTTTTGTTTCAGAATGTATCCCTTTTTTATGTTGGCCAACTACTACTGGGTATGAAGCCTGAACTGGAGTGTCTTTAATATACCTAGATACTTCGGTGGAGAATACTGATTTTACCTTTTCTAAAAAACATCAATTGCAAAAAGCTTCTTGGTTAGGGTGGGGCTAATATACTGTGTAAAAAGAGCGAGTAAAAATAATAAAAACACCAACAGAAAAAGAATGTGTCCCTTGATAATTAGACCTCACTTCAAGATAAGTTTTACATCCAAAAGAATTTGAGCACAAAATTTGGATGCCATAAATTTGTTGAAAAAGAGGACATGAAGACGGGTGGTTGGAGAAGTGGTGGTGAATCTGGGAGAAGACGGGGAGATAGTAAATATGATAATAATACACTCTATGAAATTCTTAAAGAATAGCACAGGAGTGACAGTTGTGTAGCTTGGTATGTTTGTAGGGCTCTTACTCCAGGGATCAGCCCAGTTCCTGAACATGAGATGGTGTTTTGGAACCTATTCACCATGCTGGGATGCATTGCCCACTCTTGATGCAGGGGAAGGAACTTGGTCCTTGCCACAGCTTGATAAGCCATGCTTTGTTGACTCCCATGTTGAACTTGCCCCTTTCTGAATTAAGTTAAAGCAAGTAGATTGGGAAAGAGGCTAAGATGGGATGTGGGGACAGGAAACTGGAAGAGAGAAGAAAGGAAAACTGTGGTTGGTATTGAAAAAAACTTCCTTAAAAAAGAAAATTAAAATTTGAAGTAGGCAATAACAAAATAAATAATACATATATTAATTTGAAAAAAGAAATTGGAAAATGTTCTTTGCTAATAAAAAAAATTGAAGGTATAGTCAGATAAAAGAAAACCAAGACCTGAACCTACACACAAATATTGACTAAAGGATTTTTTTTCAACTATAATAGAAATAATCTTTAAAAAAATATCGAGAGTATCAGAAAAGAATTAACACTAGAGTAGAAGAACTTTAGACTAGACATTAGGTTATATTCACCACATAAATTAATAAACAAAAATGCAATAATGCTTTCAGCAAAAGTGATAGTGTCTAGTACTCCACACAAGACAACTAAAAGTAGATAATGTAATTAGACCTAAATGAAAGAGATTTACACTTGGCCTAAAAGATTAAACTAGTAATCCTAGTTAATATAAGCATACTGATAATAGTTGCAGTGCCGAGAATAACCAGTACAAAAATTTATACAAAGACTGAGAA
>NW_024545128.1:0-30094 GCF_018167655.1 Microtus oregoni
ATTACTAAGGAACTGGCAATTTTGTAGGGAGACTTGTTTCTTTGCTGTTTCTTTTGCATTGGAACACACACATGTAGGATTAGTTTTCAGTGTTGTTTGTTTGGGTATAAGTGTTCGCCCCCCTGCACTGAGGGGACAGTTGTATCTATGCTTGGTGTTCCTAAGGCGTACATGGTTTTGGATCTGTTGGTGATGTTTAGAGCTCAGCTGTGAGGAAAGTTCCTGCTGATCATGGGTGGGAAAGCTGAGGTGACTCTGGCTCGTTTGCAGGAGATGTAATACAGGGTGTGTCTGGAACCTGGAGAAAGGCAGCGGTCTGAGGTCAATGGTGACTTTGAACAGGTGCCTTGGTTGTCTAAATCCCTGACTGCTATGAGAGAAGCCTGGAAATCAGCGGGTGTCTTGGCTTTTGGGTATGTGACCACCTCATCCCAGCTGGAGCCTAAGAAAGGGAAGACCCATGGGGTAGTGTGGCAACTGATTTTAAGGGCTAATGAGAGTTCATGTGGGTCACAGTGGGAACTGAGTCCAGGAAGGTCCCCGGCGTCACTCCTCTATCTATAACCACAGGCAGCTGTCAGAAATATGGGGATGGGCCAGGATCTAGGGTCACAGTTGCTTTAAATCTCAGACAGGTGCCAAGGCTTGATTTGAGTTTGTCCAGGTCTCAAGGGGAGCTGAGACCGGAGGTCATGTGTCTGTGGCTTTACACCAGTGCTGGTTTATGCAAGTTTGTGTGGTCCTGGGGAAAGCTGGGGACAGAAAAACCATCATAAATTCCAAAGGTTTCATGACAGAGCTAAAGCACTAGAAACAGCATGGCATAAAAACAGATTCGCAGATCCTGTGGCCAGACCAGACTATCCGGAAAGCTACAACTGCCTAATTTTTCACAAAGATGCCAAAAATACTTATTTACCAAATGATGGTGGGAAAGATAGCTGTCTGCATGTATAAGAATAAGACTAGATCTTATCACTCACACTGTACACAAATTAAACCCAGGGAACGGTGAAATAGCTCGGTTGTTTAGAGCACTTGCTGTTCTTGCAGAGGACCCATGTTTGATTCCCAGTTCCGACATTGTGTCTACCAAATGTTTGTAGCTCTGGTACCAGGTGCTCCTCCATGGTCAGTCGCCATGCATACACGCAGTACATGAGCATACATGCAAAAGAAAAGAGCTATGAAACTGAACAACTTCTCAAAGGAAGAAATAGAAATGACCAATAAATTTTTTTAAGTGCTCAACATTGTTTGCCATCAAGAAAATTCAAATTAAAGCTACTTTGAATTTTGAAGTTTTGTGTTACCTTGGTTACAATGGCCACTATCAAGAAACAAATGGTGACGAGTGCTGGCAAGGTTCTGAGGAAAGGAGAACTCTTACTCACTGTTGGGGAGAGTGTGTGTGGCCACTATGGAAATAGGTATGCAAGTTCCTTAAGAAGCTAAAACTAGAACTACCATATGAGCCAGATTTACCACTCTCAGGCATGGATCTGAAAGATTCTGCACCCTGCCATCAAGAATCTGGTATATCCATATACTACTGCCCTATTCACACTAGATAGGAAATTATATCAGCCTAGATGAAGATCAACCCGCAAATGGAAAATGAAAATGTGATAAATATATACAATGGAAGTTTATTCAGATATTTAAAAAACAGAAATTGAGAAGTTTGCAGGAATGGGTCTGGAAAACATATTGCATCAGTAACTTAGAGTGAGACAAATACCACATTGGATGCTAGCTACTAGTATGTGCAGAGGACAGGAAGTTCAGAAGGGACCATGAGAGGGGTGGAAAAGACACACTAGAAAGGGCAGTAGAAACACATGGCGTGACAACGATAGTGGGGACACTAGGAATGGAAAGGTCTCAGTGGCTGTGAGTGGGCAGGAAAATGGTGGAGAGCAGGGTCACCCAAAACGAAGGATGTATGAAAAACTCTTAAGTAAATCTTCTACTTTGTAAAGCAATTACAAAACACATCATGGACTATCTTACATACATACATGCACTTTACCTGAAAAAGAAAGCCGCACCTAGATGCCATAGGTTGGTAAGTGAAAGTCCCAGCGCTGAGCTTTGACTATCTCCGTGTGAGTTGGTAGTCAAGGAGGCTCCTGAGGCCCCCAAGTCAACACAGGCTATTTCCACTGCTCTTGGCTGCCCAACACAAATTGGCGGTAAGACTGTTTTTGCTGAAGACTCTACACGCTTTGGTTGCATAGCTGCGAGGGGATAAAAAGACATCTCCAGTCTCAACCAATTGTGGATCCTGAGCTATAACACTGTCCTGACAAGAAAGATATGCCTATTGATGAAATTGTGGCACGGCTGACACTTCCTGTGGGTTTGAGACCCGCTCCTCATGAGGGAGTTCATTACTAATACTGTAAACCTGGTCAAAGAAAACCTGTGGCTGAGGAGGTCATAAGTCCTAATGGGGAAGTGGCCACTGCTGTGGCACTAATTGTGCTGTGCTTGTCGAACTACTGTCTCAAGAAGTGATGTGCATAGATGAGTGTTGTCACCTGTGGTCAGAGAAGCTTCTTTTCTACTGTGGGTGTCAGTTACTGCAGTGATTCATTAACTGATCAAAGTGAGGAGAATAAGTGACTAGTGCACGCTCCACCATAAACAGGGCATGGATTAGCATCAACCATAAGGTTCAAGGAACGTTGTGGATGAGGGGTCAGAGAGACTGTACGAGCAAAAGCAAGGTAAGGAGTGTTGGAGAAGCCTGCCATCTGGGCATAATGTAATCGTTAGCTACACTTGGGAACTTACACCACCGAAGATTATCTGCACGAGACCTACAGAAGATGGGGACTCTCCAGGCTTAAATCATCATTAAGGGAAGAGATCGCAAGGCCCCACCCTTCCCTAAGGATCAGCCGGCCAGAAAGAGAGAGAGAGAATTTTCTTTAGCGGTGTAGCCACCGATAAATTACTTGCACTCGTGGAAACAACTCTAATTGAATCCACTGGGTCACCAAGAAAAAATACGTAAAAAGACATGCAAGTAAGAAGGAGGACTGGTTGTGAAGAGGAAGGGTTTCAGTGCTAGTGGGAAGGAGGCAAAAGAAGGTAACAGTAAATGTGACCAAATATACTATATCCATTCGTGACAATGCCATAATTAACATAATTGACATCATAATAAGAATTTTGATTAATTAAAAATCACTTCAGCAATGAAATTTGAAATATTTTCCCCAATCCTATATATAATCACCACTGGAAGTGCAGCTCTTCTTTGGGGAGCCCATACCCACTCTTTTGGGTGTACTGTATTCTTTACCTGTGCACGTTTCTTTTGGATTTTAATGACACAAAACTCTGTTTCAAGAAAAAAATAAAAGAGAAGTATCACTTCTTCCTATCAAATTTCACCAGGAAGCAATAGTAATCGAAAGAGGTTGGCAAGGGCCTAAGGAGAACTATACAACTCAACAAAACAGAACTGAGATCTACATAGCTCCTAGGAATTGTTGACAAGGAGGTCAAGACCATTCACTGGGGAGAAAACAAACCAGCCTGAGAAAATTGGATGCTAAAAGGAACAAGTCAGATTGTGTCTTTCACCACATAGAAAAATGTGCCAGCTAGGTTTTGTCAATTTGACACAAGCTGGAGTTATCTGGGAAGGAGCTATACTTGAACAACTGCCTCCCTAAGACTGGCCTATAGGTAAGTCTGTATGGCATTATCTTATTAGTGATTGATGTGGGAATGGCACAGCCTACTGCCAGTTTTGCCACCCCTGGGAAGGTGTTCCTGGGTGACATAAGAAACCAGGCTGATTCACCCAGCAACTGATGGAACCAGATGCAGAGATCCACAACCAAGCACCAGGCCGAGCTCTGGAAACCAGTCAAAGAGAGGGAGGAGGGAATGTATGAGCAAGGGAGGCCAAGATCATGATGGGGAAATCTACAGAGACAGCTGAACCAAGCCTGTGGGAACTCAGGAACTCTAGACCGACAGCTGTGGAGTCTCCATGGGACCGAACTAGGCCCTCCACATGTGGGAGACAGTGGTGAAGCCTGGACTATTTGAGGGGCCCCTGGCAGTAGGACCAGGATCTATCCCTGGTGCATGAGCTGGCTTATTGGAGCCCATTCCCTATGGTGGGAGGCCATGCTTAGCCTTAATGCAGGGGGAGGGGCTTGCTCCTTCCCCAACTTAATATGCCAGACTTTGTTAACACCCCATGGGAGCCCTTACCCATTGGGAGGAGTGGAAAGAGGTGGGCTGAGGGGGCGGGAAGACAGGGGGTAGGAAGAGGGATGGGGGAGAACTGTAGATGGAATATTAAATAAAATTTTAAAAAAATTAAAAAAAGAAAGCAGAACCAACTATGGAGAGTAAGCTACAAGCACGTTCCTCTATTGTTTCTGTTTCAGTTTCTGCCAGCAGGCCCCTGCCTTGAGATCCCACTGGAAATAACACCATGACCAAAGTGAAGTCACAGCTCACAGAATGGGAGAGAAATGCCAACTTATCCTTAATGTAAGAAAGTGCTCACTAACTATATAAAGGTCACTAAGGATTCAATAATAAAAGTGGTCCTGGAATCTGAATAGACATTCCTTCAGGATAGTTATACAAATAGATGGTGTGGCGACTTGAAGTAATAGGCTCCCATAGGTTCATAGGGAGTGGCTCTATTAGGGGGTGTGGCCTGGTTAGAGTAGGTGAGGCATTGTTGGGAGGAAGTGTGTCTATGTTCACTCTCTGCTGCCTGAGGATCAAGATGTATAACTGAGTTCCTTCTCCAGCACCATGTCTGCCTGCATGCTGCCATGCCTCCTGCCATAATGATAATGGACTGAACTTCTGAACTGTAAGCCAGCCCCCAACTAAATGTTTTCCTTTATAAGAGTGGCCTTGCTCATGATGTCTCTTCACAGCAATAAAAGCCTAAGATAGACAGTGAACATGTGAAAATAGTCAGCATGAGCCTGAGCTAATCACGCAGGCTCAAACTTGCAGCTGCTTCAGAGATGGCGGCAGAACGATCCAAGTTCACAGTCAGTCTGGGATACAGAGTGATTTGAAAAGCATCCTGGGTCACTCAAAAAAAAAAAAAACTTTGTCTGAAATTTGAAGGATGTGAGTTTGGAGATAGACTTAAGTGGTGGTCTATTTGCCTAGAGTGCACAAGGTCTTAGTTTCAAAGCCCATTGCTGACAGAAATAACCAAAGAGTAGAAACAGTCTAAATATCCATCAGCTAATGACTATATAGACAAAATTATGCTTTATTCTTAGAGTGGAATATTATTTGACCATAAGAAGGAATAAAGTAAATACATGCCCTAACATGGATAGACCTCGAAAACGTTATACTGAATATGAAGACCATCTGCTACACTGGTCTATTTTTTTGAGATTCCAGGGGTGGAAAATTTGTAGAGACCAAAAAGCCACAAACAGTAGATTGGGGTGCAAGTATCTCTCTAGTAGGATAAAGAGTTCTTTGGGTATGTGTCCAAGGGTGGTAGAGCTGGATCATGTGGTCCATCTATTTCTAGAGTTTTGAGGACCCTCCACACTGATTTCCGTAGTGGCTGCACCAGTTTGCACTCCCACCAGCAGTGAGTAAGTGTTCCTCTTTCCCCACATCTGTGCCAACATTTGTCGTCATCTGGTTTTTTGGATATCAGCCGTTTTGACTTGGGTAAGATAAAATCTCAGAGTAGTCTTAATTTGTATTTCCCTGATTGCTAGAGATGTTGAGCATTAAAAACAAAACAAAGCAAAACAACCATTTGTCAGCCATTTGTATTTTGTCCCTTGAAAACTCTGGTTCCATTTTTAAATTTTTTTCTTGATATTTAGTGTTATTTTAAGTAGTAACTCTCTGTTAGAGGTATAGCTGGTGAAGTCTTTTTCCCCGTTCTGTAGGTGACCTCTACATTCAAATTATTGTATCCTTTGATATACAGAAACCTTTTTGTTTCATGGGATTCCATTTATTAATTGTTGGTCTTAATGCCTGAACTGTTGGGGTCCTATTCAGAAAGTTCTTTTCTGCACCGATGAGTTCAAGCATATTCCCTTTTGATTCCATTGATCAACAAATCTAGTTTTTGTGTCAGTAACATTCTGTTTTTATCCCTGTATCTCTGTAGTGTAACTTGAGATCTGAAACGGTTTCAACTGCTTTTTTATGGTTTAGAATATCCTAAATCTTCTGTGTTTCCATATGAAATTTAAGATTATTTTTCAATTTTTGTGAAAAATTATGTTGGAATTTTTGGTGAGATAAATATTGAGATTGTTTTTGATTGGATAGCCATTTTCACAATATTTATCCTTCCAGTCTATGAGTAAGGGAGCTATTTCCATATTCTTCAATTTCCTTTTTTGGTGCCTAAAAGTTTTCATTTCACAAGTCTTTTAGTTCCTTTGTTAGATTTATTCCAAGATATTTTTGAAGCTATTGTGAATGGAATTATTCCTCTGATTTTTTTCTCAGTCTATTTCACTTATGCACCTTCTGTAAATCATGATACTTTGATTTCTTCCTTTCCAATTTGTATCTCCTTCAGCTGTCTTACTGCTCTAGCTAAGACTTCACGTACTACATTGAATAGATATGAAAAGAGTAGACAGCCTTGTATTGTTCCTGATTTTAGGGAACTGCTTTGTTTCCATTTAATTTGATGTTGGTTACAGGCTTTCTGTAAATCACCTTTGTTATGTTGAGGTATGTCACATATGTCCCTAATCTCTCCAAGACTTTTATCATGAAGAGGTGATGGATTTTAAGACTTTTTCTGCATCTAATGATGGTTTCTGTCCTTAAGTCTTTTCACATGGTGAATTATGTTTATTGACTTACACATGGTGAACCATCCTTGCATCTCTGGGATGAAGCTACTTGGATCACAGTGTAAAATATATTTTTAATAATATAATTGAAGCATTCTCCCCTTGTATTTTCTTCCTCTAGCCCCTTCTATGAACTCCTTCACCCGCTCTCAAATTCATGGCCTATTTTTCTCCAATTATTATTATGATGTATGTATATAGATGTATAAATATATAAATACAATAGAATGAATCTGTTTTGTGTTGATTGTATGTATATGACTTCAGGTTTGACCACTTGGTACCGGACAGCCAATTGGTGTGCCCTTCCCTGGGGAAGACTCCTTTCCTCCACTCTCAGTGTTCCTTAGTTGCCTGTAGTGCATTGTCTAGGCATGAAGTCCTGTGAGAGTTGCCCTTTCCATGATAGCACATTTATTGGTGTTTGCATTGTTTGGTTCCTATTTAAGAGAGCTAACATTTTAGTCAAACGTTTTTTAAATCTGTTTTTATCATGGAAAGTTTTTATTCACCCTTTGATTTTTTTTTGTTTTTTTATCTTTTTTTTATTGAGAAAAGGAGAAAAAAAAACAAGTTTCCACCTCCTCCCAGCCTCCCCCTCCTCCCACCCTTCTCCCCCTCCTCCCACCCTTCTCCCCCTCCCCCCACTCCTCTCCCCCTCCCTCTCCAGTCCAAAGAGCAGTCAGGGTTTTCTGCCCTGTGGTAAGTCTTAGGTCCTCCCCCCTCCGTCCAGGTCTAGGAAGGTGAACATCCAAACTGGCTAGGCTCCCACAAAGCCAGCACATTAGGCAGGATCAAAACCCCGTGCCATTGTCCTTGGCTTCTCATCAGCCCTCATTGTTCGTCATGTTCAGAGAGTCCAGTTTTATCTCATGCTTTTTCAGTCACAGTCCAGCTGGCCTTGGTGAGCTCCCAATAGATCAGCTCCACTGTCTCAGTGGGTGGGTGCACCCCTCGTGGTCCCGACTTCTTTGCTCATGTTCTCCCTCCTTCTGCTCCTCATTGGGACCTTGGGAGCTCGGTCCAGTGCTCCAGTGTGGGTCTCTGTCTCTATCTCCATCCATCACCAGATGAAGGTTCTATGATGATATGCAAGATATTCGTCAGTATTGCTATAGGATAGGGTCATTTCAGGTTCCCTATCCTCATCTGCCCAAGGAACTAACTGGGGACCTCGGCTTGGGCACCTGGGAGCCACTCTAGGTTCAAGTCTCTTGCCAACCCTAAAGTGGCTCCCTTACTCACTCATAATTGGTTTCTAGCCATAAATAAGTGTCACGGAGTCTACAATAGGAGAATATAAAGAAGCTAAATAAGAAGGTGAACCCAAGGAAAAACATATAGTTATCCTCTTGTCTAAGGGAAGTAGACAAAATTGCTGGGGAGAAAATTGGGATCTTGGGGTTGGGGTGGGATGGGGGTAAGGGGAGATGGGGAGAAAAAAGTTAGAAGGGAAGAAGGGGGGGCCTTGGGGAAACAGGAGGATTGGGATAAAGGAAGGTTGGATAGGGGAGCACGGAATCACCCTTTGATTTTAATAAATAATTTTGCTGAGATTAATAGCTTGGTTTGACAGTTGTAGTCTTTGGGGGCTTGGAGTATATTTTTGGACCCTTCTGGCTTTAAAGATTTCAGTTGAGTAATCAGGTATTATTCTAAGAGGCCCTTTTTCATACGTGACTTGACCTTTCTACCATGCAGCTTTCAATACCCGTCCTTATTCTCTGTTTTTAGTGCTTTAACTATGATATGTTGTGGAGACTTTCTTTTTTGAACTGTTTGAACACAGTTGCAATCATTCTTTTGAATGCTTTGCAAGTTCTTTAGATCATTTTCCTTACAGGCCATTAATATGAGACTTGTAATTTTGGTAGGTGATGTTAGTTTGGTTTTTCACTTTTTTCTCTTTGTGCTGGGTTTTGCCATCTTGAGTTAGTTCGTTGGGTGAGTTTTGCTTCCTTTATCAGAGATATTTACAGTGTTCAGGATGGGGCTAATTCATAAAATCATAGCAGGATTGTGACCTCAATTTCCTCTGTTTGTCTAGTATTTGGGAATATAGCCTCTATTCAGGTCTTCTGTTTCTCTGCCACAGTTGAGTGCCTTCAGCAATTTGATTAAGGAGCCTGAAGCCAGCTTCCCTAGGTGGTGTGTACTCAAGGCCCTGTAGGATAGGGCAACTGGCATTTCTCAGCAAGGAAGAGGCACGGTTCTGTGAGTCTTGGTAATATGTGATGGCCAAAAGGTCCCTGGTGAACACTAGGGGTGGAGTACAGGAAGTCCTAGAGGTGGGTAGACAGGCTGAGAAGGAGAAGCTATCCCTGGCAAGATGTTAAGGAACTTGGGTGACCCAAATGGTGGGGAACCAAGAGGAAGAGTGTGGGTAACCTACTTAGGTCCTCATTATGAGTGGTGGCTACAAGGCCCCCAGCAACAAGTGATGTGGGGATCAGATGAGTCCCAAAGAAAGAGAGATGGGTGAGGAGGATGTGAGTATTCCTAGCAAGCATCCAAAGGACTTTGGAAACCTGAATGAAGGAGAGTGAGGACAGGGCTCAGGTAATCTACTTGAGTCCACAACACATATGGTGGCTAGAGTTGAAAACAGTTGATTATTTTGTATCTATTTATTTCTTACTTATTTTGAGACATGTCATCATATAGCTCAGGCCAGACTGAGAGTCACAATTCTTCTGCTTCACTAGTGTCTGGAGAATTCTTGATTTGTATCATTTTTCTTCCTTTCTTTTTTTTTTTTACTCTACTTGATTGTTTTCATGTAGGAAGGTAGACCAAACCCCTTTTACTCTCTCTTACTTACTTCTTAGTAGAAGTTTCTCTAATTTTTAAATTGAAGAAGTTGAGATCAAAGGCAGTCAACTGCTTATAGAAAACTTACACAAGTTGTTGGCAAACCCAGGAAAGTAGTGGAAAATTGCCCATTTGTAGTTTGAAATTGAAACAAGTGCCTTCCTTTAAAAGGGATGTAATTTATTACATTTGTTTGCAAGTGTGCTTGCGCAAGCACACATATGTATGTGTGGGTACTTACATGTCACTGTGCAGATGTGGAAGACAGACGACAGCTTACAGAAAAGTTAGTTCTTTCCTCTCACTGTGTGGGGTTCTAGGCACTGAAGCTCAGGTCATCAGTCTTGGTGGCAAGTACCTTCATTGGCTAAGCCATCTCTCTGAACCACACGTTATTGCTTACCTGTCTCGCATCTTCTGGAGCAGACGGACTTCAGAAAGGTTAGTATTCTGGATTCCACTAAGTAAATATCTTTGACTTGAGAGTCCCTGAATGGTTCTGATCTGTTCTCATGTCATCTCAATCTGCTCACCGATGTGGCAGGGCCTTATTCCTGAGGGTAAAGAAGCAAGTGGCACCATCTATGACAACCAAACAGCCTCGGAGTCTGTTTGGGAGAAAACTGCACATGAGACCGTATCTGACTGGAATGACTCAAGCATATTTGTCTGCAAGATCATGGGTCACTCAGCAGTGCAGCTAAGGGAATCAGAAGGGATGATGGCATGTAGGCTTCTCTCAGGAAGGGCTCCTCAAGGGGGGAAGCATGTGGGGCTTTGAAAGAAAAGCAGTGTTCTGTGAAGGAGGAAGTAAGGCAGGCCACCATCTCCGCATGCCCACAGTAAGGCACGCACAGGTCCTCAAAGGGACTTTGGTTGTAGGAGAGGGATGGAGGTGTTGTCCTTGATAAAATGCAAAGAATTTGGGGGAGTTGTGTAGTGATTAAAAAAAAGAATGAAGAATGGGGAACCTTCTTAGCCTGCCACCCAACTGAAACCTCCTGGGGACCTTGCTTTTTCTAAGAAAGCAAGCTTCTTTCCAGGTCAGCAAAAGCTTGATTGTTCACTTGAAGCCATGGGGCAGACGTTTCAGACACTAGCAATTCAGTCGTGCAGTGAGCATATTTTGAGCACTTACTATATGCCTGGAGTTTTGCTGTGGATCAAGAACGCACTGGTGCCTAAGACTTATGGCTTGCCGTACTTTACAATCTCCATGATGTGAACTAATGGATATGATACCAGATCTCCTTGGGGAAGGGCATTCTTTCCCATCCCTCTCCCTCTACCACTCACAGAAATGGCCAAATGCAGATCTTCAGATGGGGAGGGGGGTGGCAGAGGGAGACTCCAGAGTATAACACCTGAAGGATTTTTTCATATACAGCCAAGAAAGGATGTATTCCTGGGGAAAAATCAATTAAAGCCTCCCATTTATATCCTGCCTGAAAATGAACCATGTTTGGGAGACTTCTTTTCTGCTTGTGCTCAGTCCTCCACGCTATGTTGAATTCAGAAAGACATGCTTAGGTCAGTGTTTAGCTTTTCTGGAAAAGCACAGCCTTTTGAGAGGTCATGCCCAACATTTCCTCAAGGTTTTATCACCTATGGCACCTGCCATGGGATTCTGCACGGGATGAGTATTGGAAAAATGTTCCTCAAATAAATCTGGGGCTTTGGAAACCTTATCACCCTTAGCAGTGTTTCTCTTCCACCTGCACTGGGTCTAACTGTGCACACAGGCCTTCCCATGCCGCTTCTTTCATTTCTTTAGATGCCTTCAGGGGCATCAAACGAGATCACCACCCTTGTGGCTAGTTATGATTGCCCTGGGATGCTGAAAAAAATGAGGATGTTATACTTGATATGTGACCCTGCCTCCACTTTGCACATGTGGCAGGAAGTCCCTTGGCCTTTCACTGACATCCTAGTTACCATGCTGCAGAGAGAGGGTACTGTAGGTGATCCTCAAAAAGAAACACCCACACAGGGCACCTCCTCCATAGAAAGAGAGTAAGGTGCCCAGGGTTCTCAAACTCAGCCTATCCTGATGCTCATGCAAACTTTGGAAGGGAAGCAGGGCCTAAGAAATGCTGGCCTCTTACAACAAAACCCAACCTTGACTCTCATACTCCAAGGACCTTCACTGTCATAGGCTCTGTGACCGATACAACTCCAGTGCTGGGAATGTAGTTGCATTTGGCTGCTCTGTTCTTTCTGTTGAGTGGGACTGCTCCCCCAGCAGCTTGTAGCCCCCTGTGCCTTGTATCACCCCAATCTCCTTTGCCCTCACAGCCTTTCCTAGCTGGAAACAATAATGCTACCATCATCTCCCTCTGTATGGGCAGTGCCTTGCCATTCACTCAGGCGATGCTCCATCATCTTGATGCCTCAGGGTAGGTACATTAGCTGGATGTTCTGGAAGCTGTAACTTCGCCTCCTTGTTCATTTTTCTTCTCTCAGTGAATTTTCCATCCTTGCCAAAGTAAAATCTTCTTAATACAAGTGTCCCAGATAGAAACATACCTATGTATCTTGGGTTGACAGTTTAGGTTTGATAACACCATGCTCAGCAGTTCCAGGACAGGGACATATTCCCAAGTGAACAAATAGTAGAGTTTTGGAGAAAATTCCTCTTAACTCCAAGGGCATTGCATCAGAAAACTCATTTGCTGGGCGACTGATAGGTGAATATTTACTTAGTTGAAAGTACATTTATTTTTAAGAGGTATTCATAAAGTTATTGAATTTGAGTGCAATTTTTTGGTCTGTTCTCCCTTGATTTTCAGAGAGGAATTTATAAGACAAATGTGACTAGCTATGTCTCACAGCTATTTGCAAGTGACACTGAGTTCTTTAATATAAAATTCTCATTATCATGTCTTGACCTTTTGGCTACAATCAAGTGATCTTTTGTGTCGGCGTCTATTTATTCTACATGATGATGGATTTCATAAAGACCTTTTCGTACATCAAGTACTTTGACTATATTCTCCTCTCCCTCTCTCCTTTCTCCCTCCCTCCTATTATTCCTAGTCATTTCCCCTAGGCACTCTCATTTCTGTTTGCAGGTTCTATATACATGAGTGATGCTAAAATCCAGGATATACAAATTGCTGAAAATGTGTTTGTCTGCGTCCAATTGCACGCACTACAATTATTTCTAGTTGCATCCATCTTCCTGAAGATGACATAATTCTTCTCTTTCTGGCCTTTTCCAGCTTTTTTTATCTGAGCCTCCCTGGGATGGAAAGGTTCCCTTGTAGGCTTCTTACTCACCTAACACTCAGGCAGATGGAAGAGGAAAGGTCTGAAGGTTAAGGATTCAAAGCCATAGTGCATTGATGACCAATTGAGAACTGATAAACGACTTCCGAAATGACTTACTATTGCACAGCAGCCACTAGGGAAGCAGGGCTTGGGGACCATAAAGGGATTTACTCATGCAGATGTAGAAACTTGTCTCCCAGCTTCATCTATCTCGTGAATGAGTGAGATGTCAGTGTGGAATGCCAGAGTCCATATGACAGAAGGACCTTGCTCAAGCTACTTAACTGTTTCTTTTTTATTATTATTATTTTTTATTTTTCGAGACAGGGTTTCTCCGTAGCTTTTGGTTCCTGTCCTGGAACTAGCTCTTGTAGACCAGGCTGGCCTCGAACTCACAGAGATCCGCCTGCCTCTGCCTCCCGAGTGCTGGGATTAAAGGCGTGCACCACCACCGCCCAGCTACTTAGCTGTTCTCAAATCCCACTGCCTAGCTCGAAGGAAACTGTACTAACACCAAAGTCTCTAACTGTCAAAGTGTTGACTGAGGTCCGAGGTTGTCCATTCAGTCCCCATCTCTGCTCTCAAATACTGTGCTTCTTTCTTTTCTCAGCTATATTCTAGCCTCTCCTCTGTGGCCAAAGCGATCTTTCTAGAGGATATGTGTATATATATATATATATATATATATATATATATATATATATATATTCTCTAATCCTTTGGCCAGCTGTCTGTTATTTCCAAGATAAAGATTCCAACCCTTATAGTTGAGTGCAGTAGCTTATGTAGGCTCTTGGGGGATTGCCAAGAGTTGGAGGGTCAGCCTGAGCTACTGTTATGTTTGAAAGAAAAAGAAAATATTCCAACCCCCTTCTCTGGTCTAAAAAACTTATCATGACTGACGAGTGCTGCACTTTCCAGGTTCTCCCACAGCACTCTTTCCCTAAGACTGCAGTCATAGCAAACTGAAAGTTCTTTCCCAAGGCAGTCTCTTTCACCTCTAGCCTTTGTGCTAGTTTTTGCTGTACCTAGAACACTCAGTCCTTCCAGCTTGCCCTTTTCTTTCTCTTCGCTCTTGAATTGTGAAGAATTCTGTGCCCTTATTATCTTCCCAGGAGGTCCTCCCCCAATCTGAATTGCTTTCTTCCCTGTTTCCTCCCCCTTTGTGCTTCTGTCTTCTTAGCGCTCATCAGCCTGATTGAAACTGCCCTTTCCCTGGTTTGTTTCTCCCACTCAGCTCTCCGGGACTGTATCTTACTCGTGATTATGTTCTCAGCAGGGCAGGTTGAATGAATGATACATATTTAAGTGTTTTTTTGACACTGCAACCTGCTATACTAGTATTAAGTATTGCATAATACTACCATGTTCAACTTGGTTATTTAATATTGTTGGATAAAGCTTTTTGATAGGAACTAATACCATATTTCAGTGATGTCGTTCTCGTTCTTTCTTCAAGCTGATACTAAAGAAGGCCTTCCAGTTATTGAACATTTGAAGTGGGCTTGACTGAGGTAAGATTTGATGTGACAATGCCATTTACTCCTCATATCAGTCCTATAAACTTGATTCTCTCATACATATCACCTTAATTTTTCAGATGAAAAGAAGACAACAAAACAAAAAAAGCTAAGCCTACAAATATAGGTTCAAAAACATTGAGAATCTTACCCAGTGTCTCATAGCTAGATTTTTATTGTTGTTTTTGAGACAAGATCTGCCCTGCAGGCCAGGCTGGTTTTGAACTGGCATTGGTCCTTGCACCCAGTCTCCCGGGTCCTGATTGCAAATGCATCCCACAATGTCTAGCATGCCTAGCTTCATAGCCAGATTTTGGAAGTAGAGATTTCAAGTTCAAAAGCCCAATCCTGACAAACTTCTCAAATAAGAAAACTGCCAACAGAGTGAAACGGTAATCCACAAGATGAGAAAACTATCCGTCGGTGGTGCGTTTGCTGGGTTACTGACAAGCGGCAGAACTACCAGTACTCAGCGATTTGAAACAAGTCCAACATGATATTAAAAACAAATACAGAAACTTGGCTAGCTGTTTCTGTAAAGAAGATATACAGGTGCCCAAAAGGCATATGGAAATAAGTTGAACATCATTGATCATCACAAAATGCTAATTCAAACTACAATGAGATAACACTTCATACCTACTAGGGCAGCTTCTATTTTTAAAATGTGTTGGCAATGAAGTGGGGAAGTTAGAACCTTGTGCATCGTTCGCGGAATGTAAAATGGTTTAGGTATTGTGAAAAACTGTATGGGGATTCCTTCATAAATAGGAGTACCCACCATGTGAGCCAGCAATTCCACTTCTAGGTACATAGTTCACAGAGGTAATCACAGGATCACCAAGGGATATTTGTTTACCTCAGTTTACAGATGTTCGATATACAATTGCTCCAGGGCAATGCAGTCTCAGTGTTCATTAATGGAGGAATAGATAAATGTGTAGATAGTCAGTGGAACATCATTCATCCTTTTAACATTAGGACATTCTGTCATATACCATAATATAGGTAAGACCAAAAGCACAGTGCTAAACTGAAATAATTCATCCATAAAAAGAGAAAATCATATGATTCCTCTTATTTGAGCTACTATCATAGTGCACTAGCCAGACTGACAGTAGAATGGCGGTGCCAGCAGTGAGGGGATGGGGGATAGGGTGCTCACATTGAATGGGCTGTGCAGTCCTTTTCACAGTGGGAAAGAAAAAGCTCTAGCTGTTGATAGTGGTCATGTTTTTTCAACGGTGTGACTACACTTAATGCCACTGGAATATGCCCTTCAAACGGTTAAAGTATAAAACTTCAAATGTGGATTTGAGGGCAAGTGGAAAGCCTAATAATAATTAGCGCATTCTCACCGGTTTTCAGTCTTGTTGATGTCCGAAAATACACTCCTGATTGATTAATCTTTTAATTTGTATTTTATTTCCTCTGTCCTAAGGCTGGAATGCTCCCTGTCAGGGCCTCTAGAGCTTTCACACTGGACACTGCTCCCCTGGGTGCTAAGGTAGGACCCAGACATACACGACTGGTTCCTTCTCCTCCTGGGAAGAAGATGCTTTCTCTGAAGGCAGCATACACACATTTTACTCACAAGCATGGGCAGATGGCTTGGATCCCTTCTGTTCCCAGGAATGGTATCAGGACTAGTTACAGTGTGCCCTTTCCATCACTGGGAGATAATCCCGACAGTGACATTGGACATGATGATTAATAGGTGAAGAACAGACATAAAGAGAAGGGGAAAGTGGCTTGGCCTGAGTCACACCGTGAAGTTAAAACAGCATGCTCCCAGCAATAAGCATCACCCTGGCTTTCCTACATGGCTGCCAACTCCACAACCTTGCTCCTTTTTTGTACTTTGGACACCAGATTGACTGGCTTTGGAAGCAGGTCTGAACTGTGTTGTTGATAAATGAAGCAAGCTTTCCTCAGTTTGCTATTTTATGGTCTTGCTTTGTTTCCTGCTTGGCAGGAGGCCTCATCATTGAAAATCTCTAAATGTTCAATTTGCCCTCCACTCAAATATAGCAAAGAACTCTCGATATCCCAGAGGTCCTTTGGGGATACTGAGGATGAAGTAGGGAAAGAAGGACCTGTCTCATCTGTAAACAGAGAGTGCTCTTTTGTTCCTGGCCTCCCAGACCCGAATAATCACACAGAAACTATATTAATTACAACACTGTTTGGCCAATGGCTTAGGTGTATTCCTAGCTAGCTCTTACATCTTGAATTAACCCATTTCTGTTAATCTGTGAATTGCCATGAGGCTGTGGCCTACCGGTAAGGTTCCAGTGTCTTTCTCTTTGGTCAGCTACATGGTGTCTGCCTGACTCTGCCTTCTTTATTCCTGCATTCAGTTTAGTTTTCCTGTTTAGCTCTATTCTGCCCTGCCATAGGCCAAAGCAGCATCTTTATTAACCAATGGTAATAAAACATATTCCCAGCAAACAGAGGGGAATCCCACACCACTCATCTTTTCCACAGGTGAACATTAGACCACTTGGAGCATCATAGTCTCCTGGAGACCTTCTAAAACCACAAATGCTTGGGCCAGGAGTGCAGCGCGGTGCTATACCATCTGTCGAACCTATGTAGGGCCCTGGGTTCAATCTTCAGTGCCACAAAACAATACCCTGGGGCTCGGCCAGCTCAAAGTGGAATTTTCCCCTTCCCCCCATGGAACACAGCCCCAATAACAAGGGAGACCCCTTGAGTTGAGAAGCGGCGGTTCAAAGCAGCTGTCACCTAGCTGACAGGCACCTTCTTTGTGAGATAGGAAGTACCGCTGTCTGTATGTAAACTTTGAGCGTTACCATAAGCACACTGTCCTGCTGTCTGGGCATTTTTCACATGCTACCTGTTGTCTTCACGTCATTGCTTTAAATCTTTGCTTCTTATACCCTCAGGGAGCTCCCAGAGAGTAGGTAGTGTGTTTATCATAGCCTATTATTATTGTACCCAAATGTCAGCTTTGTTAACACAACAGCGCATGTTCAGTGCACATTAATTGAACTGATGGAAGTCTTTTTTTTTTTTTTTTGAATACAGTAAGAACAATTTTTAATTAAGAATTATTCACAATGTCCAGTCCAATTGTATTTATTCTTTTTTTTTTTCCATAAAGGTAGTGATATTTTATTTTATTTTTTTTAATAATTTTTTTATTAAGAAAAGAAGAAAAAAAACATAAACAAAAAACAAGTTTCCACCTCCTCCCAGCCTCCCATCTCCCTCCCCCTCCTCCCACCCTTCTCCCTCTCCTCCCACCCTTCTACCCCTCCCCCCACTCCTCTCCCCCTCCCTCTCCAGTCCACAGAGCAGTCCAGGTTCCCTGCCCTGTGGCAAGTCCTAGGTCCTCCCCCCTCCGTCCATATCTAGGAAGGTGAACATCCAAACTGGCTAGGCTTCCACAAAGCCAGCACATTAAGTAGGATCAAAACCCCGTGCCATTGTCCTTGGCGTCTCATCAGCCCTCATTGTTCGCCATGTTCAGAGAGTCTGGCTTTATCCCATGCTTTTTCAGTCACAGTCCAGCTGGCCTTGGTGAGCTCCCAGTAGATCAGCTCCACTGTCTCAGTGGGTGGGTGCACGCCTCGTGGTCCCGACTTCTTTGCTCATGTTCTCCCTCCTTCTGCTCCTCATTGGGACCTTGGGAGCTCAGTCCAGTGCTCCAGTGTGGGTCTCTGTCTCTGTCTCCATCCATCACCAGATGAAGGTTCTATGATGATATGCAAGATATTCGTCAGTATTGCTCTCGGATAGGGTCATTTCAGGTTCCCAATCCTCAGCTACCCAAGGAACTAACTGGGAACCTCATGTTGGGCACTTGGGAGCTCCTCTAGGGTCAAATCTCTTGCTCACCCTAAAGTGGTTCCCTTAACTAAGAATTGTGGTTCCGTGCTCCCCTATCCACCTTTCCTTTATCCCAATTCTCCTGGTTCCCCAAGTCCCCCCTCCTTCCCTTCTACCTTTTCTCTCCCCATCTCCCCTTACCCCCATCCCACCCCAACCCCAAAATCCTAATTTTCTCCCCGGCAATTGGGTCTACTTCCCTTAGCCAAGAGGATAACTATATGTTTTTCCTTGGGTTCACCTTCTTACTTAGCTTCTTTAGGTTCACCTATTGTAGACTCCGTGGCCCTAATTTATGGCTAGAAACCAATTATGAGCGAGTACATCCCATGTTCATCTTTTTGGGTCTGGGACACCTCACTCAGGATAGTGTTTTCTATTTCCATCCATTTGCCTGCAAAATTCGAGAAGTCATTGTTTTTTACCGCAGCGTAGTACTCTAGCGTGTATATATTCCATACTTTCTTCATCCATTCTTCCATTGAAGGGCATCTAGGTTGTTTCCAGGTTCTGGCTATTACAAATAATACTGCTATGAACATAGTTGAACAAATGCTTTTGTCATATGATAGAGCATCTCTTGGGTATATTCCCAGGAGTGGTATTGCTGGGTCCAGGGGTAAGTTGATCCCGAATTTCCTGAGAAACCGAAACACTGACTTCCACAGTGGTTGCACAAGATGGCATTCCCACCAGCAATGGATGAGGGTACCCGTTCCTCCACAGCCTCTCCAGCAAAGGTTATCCTTGGTGTTTTTGACTTTAGCCATTCTGACAGGTGTAAGATGATATCTCAAAGTTGTTTTGATTTGCATTTCCCTGATTGCTAAGGAAGTTGAGCACGACTTTAAGTGTCTTTTGGCCAATTGAACTTCCTCTGCTGAGAATTCTCTGTTCAGTTCAGTGCCCCATTTTTTAATTGGGTTAATTAGCATTTTAAAGTCTAGTTTCTTGAGTTCTCTATATATTTTGGAGATCAGACCTTTGTCTGTTGTGGGGTTGGTGAAGATCTTCTCCCAATCAGTAGGTTGCCTTTGTGTCTTATTGACTATGTCCTTTGCTTTACAGAAGCTTCTCAGTTTAAGTAGGTCCCATTTATTCAATGTTGCCCTTAATGTCTGTGCTTCTGGGGTTATACATAGGAAGCGATCTCCTGTGCCCAGCTCCTGTAGGGTACTTCCCACTTTCTCTTCTATCAGGTTCAGTGTGTTCGGGCTGATATTGAGGTCTTTAATCCATTTGGACTTGAGTTTTGTGCACGGTGATAGATAAGGGTCTATTTTCATTCTTCTACAAGATGACATCCAGTTGTGCCAGCACCATTTGTTGAAGATGCTTTCTTTCTTCCATTTTATACTTTTAGCTCCTTTATCGAAAATCAGGTGTTCATAGGTTTGTGGGATAAAATTCGGGTCTTCTATACGATTCCATTGGTCGACTTCTCTGTTTTTATGCCAGTACCACACTGTTTTCATTACTGTAGCTCTGTAATAGAGTTTGAAGTCAGGGATGGTAATGCCTCCAGAAGATCCTTTATTGTATAGGATTGTTTTGGCTATCCTGGGTTTTTTGTTTTTCCATATAAAGTTGATTATTGTCCTCTCCAGATCTGTGAAGAATTTTGATGGGATCTTGATGGGGATTGCATTGAATCTATAAATAGCCTTTGGTAGAATTGCCATTTTTACTATGTTGATCCTCCCAATCCAAGAGCAAGGGAGGTCCATCCATTTTTTGGTATCCTCTTCAATTTCTTTCTTCAATGCCTTAAAGTTCTTGTCAAATAGATCTTTCACTTCCTTGGTTAGATGTACCCCAAGATATTTTATGCTGTTTTTGGCTATTGTGAATGGTGAAGCTTCTCTGATTTCCCTCTCTGCTTCCATATCCTTTGTGTATAAGAGGGCGACTGATTTTTTGGAGTTGATCTTGTATCCTGCCACATTACTAAAGCTGTTTATCAGCTGTAGGAGTTCTTTGGTGGAGTTTTTGGGGTCGCTTATGTACACTATCATATCATCTGCAAATAACGAAAGTTTAACTTCTTCCTTTCCAATTCGAATCCCCTTGATTCCATTATGTTGTCTTATTGCTATTGCTAGAACTTCAAGCACTATATTGAAGAGGTATGGGGAGAGTGGACAGCCTTGTCGTGTTCCTGAGTTAAGTGGGATGGCTTTGAGTTTCTCTCCGTTTAATTTGATGTTAGCTGTCGGCTTGCTGTATATAGCTTTTATTATATTTAGGTATGACCCTTGTATCCCTATTCTCTCCAAGACTTTTAACATAAATGGATGTTGAATTTTGTCAAATGCTTTTTCAGCATCTAATGAAATGATCATATGGTTTTTTTCTTTCAGTTTATTTATATGCTGGATTACATTGATAGATTTTCGTATGTTGAACCAGCCCTGCATCTCAGGAATGAAGCCTACTTGATCATAATGGATAATTTTTCGGATGTGTTCTTGGATTCGATTTGCCAGTATTTTGTTGAGGATTTTTGCGTCGATATTCATGAGTGAGATTGGCCTGTAGTTCTCTTTCCTGGTTGAGTCTTTGAGTGGTTTTGGTATCAGAGTAATTGTGGCTTCATAAAAGGAGTTTGGTAATGACCCTTCTGTTTCTATCTTGTGGAATACATTAAGGAGTATAGGTATTAGATCTTCTTGGAAGATCTGGTAGAATTCCGCATTGAAGCCATCTGGTCCTGGGCTTTTTTTGGTAGGGAGGTTTTTGATAACCTCTTCTAATTCTTCGCGACTAACAGGTCTATTTAGATTGTTCACCAGGTCCTGATTTAACTTTGGTATATGATATTTATCTAAAAAAGTATCCATTTCCTTTACATTTTCCAATTTTGTGGCATATAGGCTTTTGTAGTAAGATCTAATGATTCTCTGAATTTCCTCTGTGTCTGTGGTTATGTCCCCCTTTTCATTTCTGATCTTATTAATTTGCAAATTCTCTCTCTGCCGTTTGATTAGCTTGGATAGTGGTTTGTCAATCTTGTTGATTTTCTCCAGGAACCAGCTTTTTGTTTCATTGATTTTTTGTATTGTTTTCTGTGTTTCTATTTTGTTGATTTCAGCCCTCATTTTGATTATTTCCAGTCTTCTACTCCTCCTAGGTGAGTCTGCTTCTTTTTTTTCTAGAGCTTTCAGGTGGGCTGTTAAGTCTCCAATGTGAGCTTTCTCTGTTTTCTTTAAGTGGGCACTTAGTGCTATGAACTTTCCTCTTAGGACTGCTTTCATAGTGTCCCATAAGTTTGAGTATGTTGTTTCTTTATTTTCATTGAATTCCAGGAAGACTTTAATTTCTTTCTTTATTTCTTCCTTAATCCAGCTATGGTTCAATAGTTGACTGTTCAGTTTCCATGACTTTGTATGCTTTCTGGGGGTAGCATTATTGTTGAATTCTAACTTTAATCCATGGTGATCTGATAAGACACAGGTGGTTACTAATATTTTTTTGTAACTGTGGATGTTTGCTTTGTTACCGACTATGTGGTCGATTTTCGAGAAGGTTCCATGAGCTGCAGAGAAGAAGGTATATTCTTTCCTGTTTGGATGGAATGTTCTATAGATGTCTGTTAAGTCCATTTGATTCATTACCTCCACTAATTCTCTTATTTCTCTGTTAGGTTCCTGTCTGATTGACCTGTCCATTGGTGAGAGAGGAGTGTTGAAGTCTCCTACTATTAGTGTGTGCGGTTTGATGGCTGCCTTGAATTTTAGCAATGTTTCTTTTATGTACGTGGGTGCTTTTATATTAGGGGCATAGATGTTCAGGATTGAGACTTCATCCTGATGAACTGTTCCTGTTATGAGTATAAAATGCCCCTCTCCATCTCTTCTGATTGATTTAAGTTTAAAGTCAACTTTGTTAGAGATTAGTATGGCCACACCAGCCTGTTTCTTAGGACCATTTGCTTGATAGGCCTTTTCCCAGCCCTTTACTCTGAGTAGGTGCCTGTCTTTGTGGTTGAGGTGTGTTTCTTGTAAACAGCAGAATGTTGGATCCTGTTTTCTTATCCAATCTCTTAGCCTGTGCCTTTTTATAGGTGAGTTGAGTCCATTGACATTAAGTGATATTAATGACCAGTGGTTGTTAACTCCGGTCATTTTTTTTTTTTAGTCGTAGAGTTTGTGAGTTTCCCTTCTTTGTTTTGTGTTGGTGAAGGGTCTCTAGATGTCTGAGGTATTGTGGTCATTGTTGGACTCCTTGGTTAGTGATTTTCCTTCAATTACTTTCTGTAAGGCTGGATTTGTGGCTGCGTATTGTTTAAATTTGTTTTTATCCTGGAAAATTTTATTTTCTCCATTTATAGTGAATGAAAGCTTGGCTGGGTATAGTAATCTGGGCTTGCACCCATGGTCTCTCAGTTTCTGCAGTACATCTAACCAGGACCTTCTGGCTTTCATGGTTTCCATGGAGAAGTCAGGTGTAAGTCTGATAGGTTTACCTTTATAAGTAATTTGGCCTTTTTCCTTTGCAGCTCTTAATATTCTTTCCTTATTTTGTATGCTTTGTGTTTTGATAATTATATGGCGAGGGGATGTTTTTTTTTGATCCAGCCTATTCGGTGTTCTGTATGCTTCTTGCACCTTCATAGGAAAATCTTTCCTTAGGTTGGGAAAGTTTTCTTCTATAATTTTATTAAATAGATTTTCTGGACCATTGAGCTGCCCTTCTTCTCCTTCTTCTACTCCTATTATTCTTAGGTTTGGTCTTTTTATTGTGTCCCATATTTCCTGAATGTTTTGTGATGAGAGTTTGTTGGACTTGCTGTTTTCTTTGATCAGTGTGTTTATTTTCTCTATGGTATCTTCAGAATCCGAGAGTCTTTCTTCTATCTCTTGTATTCTGCTGGTTATGCTTGTTTCTGTAGTCTCTATTCGTTTACCTAGATTTTCCATGTCCAGACGGCCCTCTGTTTGTGTTTTCTTCTTTGCCTCCATTTCAGTTTTCAGGTCTTGAACTGTTTCCATTATCTGTTTGATTGTTTTTCCTTGGTTTTCTAGGGTATCATTCACTGATTTATTCAATTCTTCAAACTTTCTGTTATATTTCTCATCCATTTCTATAAGGGCGTTTTTTACATGCTGTTTAAGGGTGTCAATCACTTTCATGAAGTCAATCTTTTCTCCTTCCTCTTGATTAAGGGGTTCTTGTCCTCCCGTTGTGAGGTCGCTTGTTTCTGGTAGCTTCATGTTGCTTTTCAGCTTGTTGGGCGAATTCTTGCCTTGACGTCGGCCCATCTCTTCTTCCAAATGCTCCCTATGGATCTTCTTTTACCGGATTAGGTCTCCTTGCCTACCAAACGCTGTCTCTCCCCAATGTTGGCTCTCCCAATGCTGGGACTCCCCAATGCTGGGTCTCCTGGCGCCGAAAGATCAGGCCTCCGTGCTGGTTGGGCAGCCCGCAGACAAAGCGCCTACCCCGCTTGGTGCAGGCAGGCCACAGAAACAAAGGAACTGCTGCCCGCCCGGGAGCCCCGGCTACTCGGACCCAGCGCCCAGATAGGCTGCGCTGGGCGATGCTACGTGCCAAAAGAGGGCAGTGGGGGCGAAGTGGGGAGGGGTCTGGACGGAAGCTGGGTGGGCCAGGAAGAAAGAGGCAGCAGAGAGCCCAAGCAGGACAGGGGGCCAAGAAACCCCCGAGCTCCCCGTCCCAGGCTGGCGCCGTGGGCCAGAAACTCACCCCAATGCTGGGTCTCCTGGCGCCGAAAGATCAGGCCTCCGTGCTGGTTGGGCAGCCCGCAGACAAAGCGCCTACCCCGCTTGGTGCAGGCAGGCCACAGAAACAAAGGAACTGCTGCCCGCCCGGGAGCCCCGGCTACTCGGACCCAGCGCCCAGATAGGCTGCGCTGGGCGATGCTACGCGCCAAAAGAGGGCAGTGGGGGCGAAGTGGGGAGGGGTCTGGACGGAAGCTGGGTGGGCCAGGAAGAAAGAGGCAGCAGAGAGCCCAAGCAGGACAGGGGGCCAAGAAACCCCCGAGCTCCCCGTCCCAGGCTGGCGCCATGGGCCAGAAACTCACCCCAATCCTGATGGAAGTCTTGTAGATGGGAAATCTGACATAATTTATTACTTATTTGGACAGATGCTCTGTGTCCTTTGGAAGCAAAATGATCACATGGGAAAATACTCATGGAGACAGAAGCCCTGGCTTCCGATCCTGACTGTGTCCTAAATTCCCATTGTGACTTGTAGTAAGTCACTAGTTTTCTCTGGCATTGAATTTCCTCATAAATGAAGCCAGGATTGATATATAGGCTTCATCCTAGTGCTGGACTTGGGATATTCTGCAGAGCAATGGGAAGTCTTTGTCTCCTGTGAAGGTGTGAGTGTCTTTAAGAAGTGTGAGCCAGTTCCAGGTTCTGACTTGAGAAGCTCGGGCAGACAGCAAAGCATGTGCTTTGGTCAAGGGTCTATGCCTTGTGTGTGTGGAGAGGAGAATGTTGCTCACTTCTCATTCATGTCCTTGGCTTTGACTGGACTCTTCCGTCCCAGGAATGTCAAACATTCACTATCTACATGCCTGTTCCGTTCTTTTTATGAATGAGCTGTTGCATTCCAGCTGGATTTCTGCTTACTCCTCGGGATGTTTCTAGTCTGGACTAAAACATTCGTTATTGTGTTTGATAAAGCTGTTCAAGTGATGTGCTCCGAGGAGGACAAGAGCAACGCGAGGCGCCAGACTTTCTTCTTTTTCTTTCCTTCCTGGAGCATCTCATTTACTCAGAAAGTCGGCACACAGACATGGCGGCGGGGGGGGGGGGAGTTGTGCTACAGTCCATAAGGAAACACATGGGAGCTAAGGGTTGCTTACAGAAATCTCCAGTACCTAGAATGGAGTGTGTTACATAGGTGATATGAAATATAAAGATCTGAAAGTGAATGAAAATGTCCATAACTCTCCAACGTTTTTGTTTTAAAGACACACCTTTAATGGCATTGTACCTTAAGCTCACGAAATGAATGAGGTAGATATGCTACTGTCTTAACTGAGGAAAGCTAGGGTCCAGTTCTGTGTACTCTCTCCTCTGGGATCCAGAAGGTTCCTCCAGTAGAAATGAGAAGTGGTTCAATTCTTGTTCCCTCCCCCAGTTCATCTCAACAAAATATATAGAATATTATTTTTCAGTGGGGACATGGGTATCTGAAAAGAAAATACTGCAAATTCCCTCCTCCCACCCTCACTCCAGGGGTCCCCCAGTTATTACTAAGAGCATGGAAGAGGCTACTTTCACTAGGAAACTTGATCCACCAATGTATATGAGACTAGTGTTTGTTTAACTTAAATAAAAGAAGGAAAGAAAACTGCTGTGCTAGTTGTTCCAGCGCTCAGTAGAATGCTTGTTGGATATAGTCTACTACAGTGGATTACAGTGTAAAGCTCTTCTGTGGAGTCTGGTATGGCAGTGACCAACTAGGTGCAGCTGCCCTTTGCCCCAGTGTACCCTGCATTGCCCTGGGGGCACCCTGCATTGCCCTGACATTCAGAAATATTCCAAACGCAATTCATGGTCAGCGTCGTGTAATGCAGATGTCCGGAAGACCTTCGTGGAGAGCACATTCTTCTCCACTTGGAGGACTGTGACCCTCTGCCCAGCATGGCTGACATCTTTCTTTCCCCATCACCAATAGGTCAAGGAGAGACAAAGTCAAGGAGCTTACTTGACAGAGTGGTCTGAGAATCAAGGCACACCCCCATCTCTATCTTTGGAAAGCAATCTGCGGTAATGTTTTAGAAAGGTCGGAAGGATAATGCCTTTCAATTAAGAGGTTTCATTGTTACTGGTGTCATGGCCCTTTCATATGAATCTCTTTGTGCCCTACAGATTGTCCTTCATTATAGGAGGACACTTATACATATAACTTCGTTATATGCCAGAAGCGGTAGGCATAAAACTAGTTCTGGGAGTTCCATTTGACAGTAAACTAAGGGGTTTCACTCCGTTCAGGAGTGCCACAGTTCAGACAACAAGCCACCAGAAACAGCAGCTTATTCCCTGCTGACTTGGCTCCACCTCCTCCATCTCCTGGTCAGTCTCCTGCTAGGCTTCCTGTCTTTGCAATCTAGCTCAGGCTGGACTCTCATAGATGACAGCATTTGCTGCCACTGGATCATCTCCAGTTCCAAGCATCCCCTCTGCCCCCTGCCATTGCATATGGAATAGTTATTTGGGATTCAGTAGTTAACACTTGAAATTTGGTTTTAGGATCAAGAACACTCAAGGTTGGGATGGGGAAAACTGTAGTACAGGGTCTGCTTGACAGCCAATGTTGACAAAGCTAAGACTAGACCAAGTTTTCCTATGCTGATCCTGCCTTCCTTGTTGGATGCGGAGCCCACTTTCATTTCTTGCTTCCTTTTAGTCTATAAACTGCCTTCCTTCTCTGCCCTGAGCCTACTGTCCTCTCGGACCAGAAAGAGGGGATCTGGAGAGTGCTGCCCAGTATCTGGACTTACTCTCTGGGACCTTGGTATTTGTTAGCTTATGTCTGGATTAAGGACCTCAGTGCCCGGAGAAGGTCTGACATCGCAGTTCTGATACAAGATTTCATCCCAGCTAAAAACCATCCCAGACAGTTGTTTGTTTAGAAGTGAAAATAACTGGTTTAGATGATATTACCCAAAGTCCCCCCAGCTAAATGGTCACAGCAGGAGCCGACTTGGTGGCACTCTGCTGGGACTCTTTGATCACTATCCAAGGACCTCTAGGCACTGGCGGAGGGGAAGCCATTTGAGAGGAAGGCTGGACTCTGCCTCCCTGTTTGGAGCTGCACAACTGTCCCTGAAGTGTGATATTCCTCTCTGTATGGAAACCTGTCTGTTCATTGTGTGCACGGCTTTTGTCTGAAATTTAGGGGCTGGCAGTAAATCTCTGGGTGTTGTGGAACCAATCTGGCATTTTTTTTAAAGTTTGCCTGGTCGAGATCCCACCCCCATCCACCCAAGTCAGGCACTACTACTAATGTCCAACCTAGCCCACCCAAACTCAACAAACTCAGCTTGTGCCTATCTGGTGTCTGGGTCCTGGGGTCCGCGAAGCACCAGCTGGATGCCCCACTGCTCACTCCTGCACTGGTTCTGGAGTTAGGGGAGAAGATGAGGAGGGCCCAAGGGACACCTCCCCAGGGTCCGAGTCAGCAATCCTGGTCTTCGTGCTCCCATTGCTGCCCAGCACGGGCGGCCGAACTTTTTTCAACCACTGGATCCGTTGTTTGGAATTAGCAGTCTATGTGGGAAACAGAGAGCGCTCTCCCGAAATTGCTCTAAGTCTCTTGGGGAGATTCCCCCAGGAAATTCAGGAGCTTCAGTCGAAGCACTTAGGGCTGTTCCAGGGAACAAAGGGTGAGGGCTTCTTGGGTGCCCCTCGGCTACCCATTGCATTTGCATACGGCAGCCATTGCCCCCTGGAGGGGAGCCTGCCTCTCCGGGGCAGGGGACTCTAGCAAGCGGCTGGCAAAGAGGACCTGTTTGCTGGCTACTTTGGAGGTGAGATGGAAAAGCGTGAAAGAAGAGGTTGCATTCCTCTCCCTGGTCCAGAAAAGATTCGGGTCGCGAGTGGGAAATAAAGAGTAAACACAAACAAACCCTCAAAAAAGAAGCCAAGAAACACGAAGCCAAAAGCAGCAAGCACAACACTGTTACAAAACTGTCTGGTTTTGTAACAATTTCCCCGCTGCCGGCCAATGAGCAGCGTGGGGGTGGAGTCACGTGGTGACGTTTTATATAACGCTTTCCTGAGACAAGACAGTTATTAGGCGGGCGCGGGGCAGTCGGCATGGATCTCCGGAGGCGAGGCAGAGCCAGGCGCTACTGCGATCCCGCGTTCACCGCAGCGCAGCTCGTTTCCGTCCGCCGCTCCTTCCTGCGAGTTTCCTGTTCCTAGACGCCTCTCCTCTACCTACCCACCCGCAACCTCCGCAGGTTTCTCTCTTTTTGGACTCTTTTCAGACTACACAAGATGTTGAGCTTGCCGCCGAGCTCGGCAGCAACAACTTAGAACTGGCGGAGCTGGCGGAGCCGGAAGAGCGGGGGGCATCAGTGGCCCGAGGAGACTCCGTAGCCCACCCAGAGGCATCTCCCGACGGCTCTGAACCTCCCCCGAAGCAAGAGATGGAGCAAACACCGCAACCGGGGACCTCGACGCCGGCAGAGTGCAAAGCCCTGCTCACACAGGCGGACACCTTGGCATCCGGAGGACGCCTTCGGGAAGCCCTCGAGGTATACAGGCAGCTCTCGGAGAAGCAGCAGCTAGTGCCGAGCAGCTGGAGAAGTTTGTGCGCTGCCTGGCTAAGAGCGTCCAGCAAAAAAACCTCGTGGCGCCGGCTCCCTCATACCAGAGCGGCAGCTCGAGCTGCTGCGTGGCGGCCCTGAAAAAGGCAGCGGAGGCTGCAGCCATGGTCCCCGAGGTATGGGATGGCTTTAAGTGCCAAAAGTGTCACGGATTTCTCTCGGATCCCGTGTCCTTGTGGTGCGGCCACACCTTTTGTAAACTGTGCTTGGAACGTGGGCGGGCCGCGGATCGGCGGTGCGCGGTCTGCGGGCTCAAGCTCTCGGCCGGTGGGAGAGCTCTCGGGTTGCGGTGGGCTGGGCAGCAGGCGCCCCTGCAACTGCGAGTCAACGTGGTACTCAGCGGCGTTCTGGGCAAGTTGTTCCCGGGCCCGGCACGAGCGTCGCAACTCCGGCACGAGGGAAACCGGCTGTACCGCGAGCACCAGGTGGAGGCGGCTCTGCTCAAATACAACGAAGCAGTTCGGCTGGGTAAGTCCTCCGCGCCGCCACCGGGCCACGAGGGCTGGTCACGACACGAGGGGGGCGGGAGGATGAACCCAGCTGCGAGGTGGGGGATGGACAGGGCAGAGTTGGGCGCGCGCGGGCGAGGTGGGGGAAGGGAGGGAATGGCCCGTGGCCCACGAGGAGGAGGAGGAGGGACCCTTTCTAGGAGTTTGTCGTTTCTACTTTAGCTTTCTTTGGCTGTTATTGGTCTCTCTGGTGCTATTGCTTTTTTAGTTGTTGTTCATTTCCGTATCTCCTGTTTGCTTTTGTGCTTCTATGCCACCGGGGCCCCAGTTTCTCTCTTTTTGCGCGTTTCTTCTCATCTTTGTCACTATTTTCTGCCTTGCGCGGTGTCACCGTCCCTATTTCTCTATCTTTCCTGGACATTTCAGCGCTCCCTCTTACACCTGCCGCTACCTTCCCTGCCAGGAGAGGAACTTGGCACTGTTTCTCAAACTCCCGCGCGGTCCTCCGGCTTTTGCCAGCCAGAAGTGGCCCGCCGGCGCCCAAGTCCGCTGCTCCCTTCTCTGGGAGTTGTCCCTTCCGGGGCCGCGGCTCCCGGTGGGGTGGGTCCGGCCTGGAATTAGGTCAGGGAGAGCACTGGTTGCATAAGGACCTCGAGCTGCCCGGGCCGGCGGCCCCTCCTCCGCGCGGGCGGGCGGACGGGCAGGCGGGCAGGCGGGGATTGTGTAACGCTGAGGTAACCGAAGTGGGCCACGCTCGCCTCGGAAACCATCCCGCGAGCGTGTGCGGGGGGGGGGGCAGAAGGGGGGGCTCGCTCCCCGCTGCCCTGTGACTCATTGTCACCGCTTCCTATCACACGATCCTTGGCTGAAATAGATGCACTTGCCCACCACCCTCTATGCGCTGCAGTCAGACAGGCCTTCGCCCTGACATCGAACCCTTTGACCCCTCTAACCCAACGGGCGGCAGGACCAGGCAACTTCCCAAGGAAACAAGGGACTGTCTACACAGGGGGCATGCCTCTGTCAATC
>NW_024545129.1:0-29992 GCF_018167655.1 Microtus oregoni
AGAATCGTGTTGATACTGTTTGTGCTCTAACAAAGTTTGCCTGAAAGATCAGAGGGTGGAGCTAGCCACTAATTAACCACAGTGGCCAGATAGTGGTGGCTCACACCTTTGATCCCAGCACTTGTGGTCTTATCCCTTTGATCCCAGTAGTTGGAAGGCACATACCTACAAGTAGAAGGAGACAAGATCTCGACCCTGTTCAGTTTGGGATTCATAAAGACAGGATCACCCTTCTTTTTGGTCTGAGACTTCATAGATGTGAGAAGTCTTCTGTGGCTGTTCTGCTTCTCTAATCTTCCAGCTTTTATCTCCTAATATCTGACTCCATAATTTTGTTATTAAGACCTATTAAAATTGTTGCTACAAAGAATCCTTTTGGAACTATTTTCTAATTCTCAAAAACTTTCAAAATACTCATTTTGTTTTTATTTTAATTCTTTACCTTCCATGTTAAAGCCAAATTAAATTTGTGATGAATTTTCAAACCACCATGAAGACAGATATATACATGAAGACTGAAGGGGGACTCATGATTGTCATTGCAGATGCAGTCAATTGTCATGTCAGATGTATTACTTTGTAGATGTTATAAAAGTTATCTCATTAGTTATTAGATGAACTCACCTTCTAATCTGGGCTCAGCATAAAAAGAATTTGCAAGCTCTGTTACTGTAAATGCTTAGTACAATTGAGTGGAACTAATTTTACATGTAAATAGCTTCAAAGTAATCCACCAAGAAATTTATTATAAAAAATAAAATCTAATGCGAAGAACTAGGATTTCCCCCAAAGAATGCCATAATAGTTTCATTTTCAACATAAATGTGCATATCTAGTTGATTGAGTGTTTTATTATAAGTCTTAGTAGACAATAAAGTAAATTAAATAAATTCAGAAGTGCTGGAGTCCTGCATTTTTACAGCATTACCAAATAATGGTTTAAAGGTGGCCCGTGAGCTGAATGTCACATACTATTTTTTAAGTTGTGTAATCACAGTTTTACAAAATAGATTCTAATGACATTAATCAAGAACGGTGTGCTGGTTGGATTATTTTAAGAACTACTATAAATACATATCTAGCAATAATTTAGGCAAAAGAAGTATGCTAATATTCAAGTCCTAGAAAATTCTCAAAAAGGCACATTATTGTGTGATAAGACTAAAATTCTGGGCACTCTTCCATTTGCAATTGTTCTAGTTTTTAAACTTATCTTTATAATCATGAGAAGTTGAAAAATTTTTATAATGTTTATTTCTTCATATATTTGCCATACAACAAAAATGCAATGTTTTGTGGCCTTACATACCCACATACCACTGATAACTCTAGCATGTTCGACATGCCTGACTGACAAAATGAAATGTCTTAGTGACAGATAGGTACAGATTTCTATTCTAATTATGAAGGGTTGAATAAATGAAATGTTTAATTTAAACAGTTTATAAAATATGGAAAATTCAAGTTAGAGCTCAGAGATTTAGACATGAATTAAGTACTGTCCAAAGAATTTTAACAATAAAAGTGTTATAAGTTTCCCATTCAGCATCTACCAAGGTATCAGTCATTAACATTGGCACTGTAAAATGCCCATGCTGAAGCAGGACAATAAAGTTTTGCAGAGTATTATTTTCATGTTCTTAATATAAATGTTTTTCAAGCTGACAATAAATCAAAGGAGTGGGAAGGTAATATTTGGTTTCTAAAACAAAAAATAATCATAGTTTCCAATCATTACTATGTAGTGAGATCTTGCTCAATCATTCTCAGACACAGATCCTCCTAAGAAAAGTGGTTGATAATAGTATGGGCAATATGTCTTCCACGAGGACTACTAACATATGGGTATACTGCTCATGCCCACGCTGTGATCCATATGAAAAGATCAGTTATCTGTCTAATGTATAATTTGTGGCTATTATCTATAAATACTTTTTAAAGAACAGGGCACAGGATATATAAGCAATGTTGATGTAAAATGAACAGTTGAGTTGCTTTAAGACAGAATTAACGATAAATACAAAGTTGATTGACATGGAAGCTCCTTAATTGAATCTTCACTCCCTTAGCCCATTAAGTCATCCTGTGGACTTCTTCCTTCACCCTCTGGTGCATGAATAAGGTCCACATTCTAAGATATGAAAAATGTGATTTTAATCTGAACAACAAAGCCACTTTTAAAGACTCATGCTGTCTTTCCCTTTTATAAAGCAGAAGTTTATGGCACATCAAAGTTTAAATATGCAATTTTCTGAGGTTTTTATTCATAATTCCTAACAGACATCCTCTGTGTTGGATGAAGTATGCTGTCAAAGCATATCAAAAGAACAAGGTTGATTCTAACTGGTCAGACAAAGAAATGTCACCTGAGGAAGTGAACACACACCATATCATAGAAAGGGGAGGAATTCCCAGTAAGGTTACAATGGAGAGGAGACATTTTCACTAAAATGTCATATGAGTAAATAAAAATCGGATGTTTTCACGATATAGAGAGACCTTGAGCCAGCTGAGAATGGGAGTGGGTGACACAGTGGAATTTAAAGTTTGCAAAGTGTGAAGAGTTGTGAGAATTTCTGCATTTTGGCTGATAATTGGCTACAATTGAAAATTCCATTGATAATGACAAGGGACTACATTTTCTCCCCTTTTCTAGGAGGCCGTAAATCACTTGTCTAACTGCAGAAATTACTCATTAAAAATACAATCATTAATTAATTCACCAAAATGAATGGACTCAATGTACTAATTTTGAAATATGAAAAGTAAAACCACCACTTCCTTAATAAAAGACTTTCATCAATAGTCAACATTCATGAAATTTATATTAAATTTGAATTTCTTTTCTTGCTAAGATTTTTACAAACCCTGATTTAATCTTTAGCCATGTGAAGGTCTATATTTCACTTAGAGCTAGATAAATGGAGAACAAGAGAAAGAATGCATCCTATCTAAAACTCTCATCTAAGGATGTCAAACATACTTCAAACTGGGGTGTAAGATCAGAGTATTTATCTGGTGTGGGAGGTCCTTCTGTCTATGTGTTGTTTTTAATCTTTAATGAATAAAGAAACTGGCTTGGCCTGATAGTGTAAAACAGAGCTAGGTGGGAAAGACTAAACTGAATGCTGGGAGAAAGGGGGCATAGTCAGAGAGAGACCATGTAGCCCTGCTGGAGACAGATGCTGGAACTTTAGCCAGTAAGCCACAGCCATGTGGCAATACACAGATTAATGTAGATAGGTGTTGGAGGAGAGAGCTTGTTGGTTCCCAGCCACCCAGCTAGCTTATACCTGAAATAATCACACAGAAACTGTATTATTTACCCTTTTCTATTAGTCTGTGTATGACCACGTGGTTGAGGCTTACTGGCTAAAGTTCCAGCATCTGTCTTTGGTGGGGCTACATGGCATCTCTCTGACTCTACCATCTTTCTCCCAGCATACAGCCATAGGCTCAAAGCAGTTCTTTATTCATTAACCAATAAAAGCAACACATAGCCAGAAGGACCTCCCACACCAGATGGGTTAAATTAAGAAGTAAGGGTTATCCAATAATAAGATAGAACTAATGAGCCAAGCAGTGTTTTAAATAATATAGTTCTGTGTGATTGTTTCAGGGCTGATAAGCTGGGAACCAAAAAGCAGCCTCCCCCAACATATATCTATTATGTATTATTCTTACCTAAAATTTCCCACCTATAAAACAGAAATCTTACATTGGAGATTTGCTTACCAGTGGGTCAAATAATTTTACTGTAAGACTGAAGCCACTGAACAATCACTTTAGAATCAAGATTCTAAAAGCTTTTGTTAACAGTCATTTGATATCTAGGAATTAACTTAAAATTTTCCAGGTGAATATACACATGGTATTTCATGTTTAAAGCATATGTTCACAGTTTGGATTTCCTTAAGAGTATCCTCCTTTATAAGAAACAACATCCATTTCCACAAAGAATTACTATGTCAACCATTTTGTTTCATGATGAAAATACACGATTTTCTAGTTAAGCAAATAACTATTCAAAAAGTATGAAAGATTAAATATCATGAAAAAGCAATTTAGCTGTTGGGTCTAAGACTCAGAAAAGGACTCTGAAGGAGCACATCTTACTTTCAATGCTGTTTCCATCATTTGCTTCAGGACTGAAAATTTTCCATTCCCCTCAGTGTCTTCCTGTAATTTGAGAGTATTCACAGCAAGGCTGAGGGACATCCCTTTTCCAAGTTTTCTTTTGTTCTGGCATTTAGCATACCTTGTGGGCTGGAATGTCTCTGTAAAGTAGAAAGCTAAATATTTATTTTCATATAAGACTGTTCATTCAGCTTGAGTGTGGCGGCCTGCTGAGAGCCTTCTGCCTCATTTCCCATTCCCACCTATGAAGTTCTTTCCACTAGACATAAACACATATTTTAAAAAGTCTTAGGAGTAGCTAATCACATTACAAAGGAAGAAAGATGAAATATCACTTTAAAATGGTTAATTTATGTTACCTAATGCCAACAAATATGCTTCCTTAAGGTTTTTCTTAAATTGTAGTTTCTGCTACTATTTGCTAGAACATTGTATAATATACCTCCATCATATTTTTTCACAATTAATGTAAATTATTAAACCTTTTTATGATCTAATTTATTATAAAATTTTTGTTTTTCTGGAATCATAATCCATTATTGTTCTCTAATGTACCACAGTTTTATAGAATTTGATTCTCTTTCATTGTCTTGATAATTTTAAAGACTGTACACCTAGAACGATAACCTTATCCTGTGTTTCCCATCTTCATGGAGGTGCAGTTATGATCAACTATGCAAATGTGTCCTTGGTTTCTCTGGAGATATTTTGAGGTATCATGTTTTGTGAATGCAAATTGCATATAGTGAGTATAATTCAGGAAAGGAGTTGGGCAAGCCTTGAAAAAGGTCTTCAATGTAAGCTACACTGCCCAAAGTTAAGAATGATCTGGAACAATTGTCAATAGCACTCAAATTGAGAGTCATTTAAGTATCATCATAACGTTAAAACTTCAAGAAGAAGGAATGAGAAGGCAAAACACAGCCACATATAATCACAGATATTTCATATGTAAAAATACATAACTTCACAATTTATGAGTATGAAAGTTTTGGATATAACTAATAACACATTATAATCCATACAAAAAGATGACAACAACCTGTAACACAACTTGGTAGAAAACCTCCAAGATTGAGGGCACATGTTAGGCTTTTTTATAGTTGCTTTCCCATGGATTTACTTTAGGGAGGAGGAAAAAATCCAAATAAATAATCTTATGAAATACAATGTGGACACTCTGAATGCCTTTGCTTCCCTTTTCTGTAGTGATGAGGTGAGTAGGCCGCGTTCCTGCTGCCCAGCTCCCGGCTGTCTGACTAGCTTATGCCCCGAAATAACAACACACAAACTGTATTCATTTAAACACTGCCTGGCCCATTATATCTAGCCTCTTGTTGGCTAACTCTCATATCTTGCTTAACCCATTTCTATTAATGTGTGTAGCACCACAAAGTGGTGGATTACCAGCAAAGATTCTAGCCTATGTATATCTTGGGCCGGAGCTTCATCACATCTGCCTCACTTCCCTTCTTCCCAGCCTTCTATTCTGTCTACTCTGCCCACCTATGTTCTGACCTATCAGGCCAAGCAGTTTCTTTATTAATTAACCAATGAAGCAACATATAGAAAAGACCCATCTACATCACTTTTCTGCATCAGTATTTCCAAATTCAAGAAATAGAATAATAGAAATAGTGGTCATGCTCATTCTTTAGCAGGAAAATGTCACATCTCCCAGTGTGTGTGTGTGTGTGTGTGTGTGTGTGTGTGTGCCTATGTGTATGAAATATTAAGATGATAACCATTACTAATTTAAAGTTCTTAATATACTTTAATATAGATTTTGTTAAATGCTTGTATACATTTCAAATTTAGAACAAAGAACGTGTCCAATGGTTGAATGAGTTTCAGGATGATTTGATAACATAATTTTCTTTTGCCTCTGTGTACTGTGAGTGTAAGCATTTTCAATAGTAAACTAATTTCAAAAGAGATATGAAATATGAACACATTAAGGAATACCAAACATGAATGGGATGAGCAGTCTGGTGTGTCTAATCAAAGTTCCAGGGAAATGTTCTACTACTGATGGAACATACTGAGCTTTAAGGTATCTCTAAATGTTTGAGTTTTGAAAATTCACATGGAGGCTCCCTAGAAAAGGAAATGAGACTGTCCAATAGCATTTTCAAAGTGCATCTATGCATGCCCTGTACTTACAGCTTCCATGCAGCAGTACTAATTCCCAGACAGGTGGATGGAGAATACCAGAAGCCCTGCTATGCAAATATTCATTACACTAAATGACAAGCCTTAATGCTATTTGCTTTGATTTCATGAAAATCTCACTTATGAGACATAAATTCTTTGATCTCTTGGAGAATAGGAAATAGCTTGAATTATCTGCATCCTGGCACTCTCAATGTGAGTCTTCCTAGCAGCAGTGTCTCATTGTAAAAGTCACAAGGAAAGTTGGTTTCCAAAGCCAGCTCCTTCAGAATAAGTCATTGCTCAACCTTCAGTAGTTTCTAACCTACTGTTTAAATCCATTATTCAAAGCAAATTGTAATAAGTTATAGTTTATTAAATTATATTAAAAGGAAATAATGATTATTTAAAAGTATCACGTTGAATTGTTTTAGAACAGTTCATGGTTCCTTGTGCTCTTGAGAGTGTTTGGGTTGTCTGCATGTACTACAATGGCAGTAGATATGAGAACTTTCTCTTTTGCCTCCCTTCCAGACTTAGTGTCCTGACACTGCTCTGTGTTTATAAGAAACCTATCTAGGTTTTCCTCTAACATTAGTTATTTGAAGTCTTTTAAGCCTGACAGGTTCTGAGAGATGGGACCCAAGCACACCTGAACACACTACTACAACATTTTATTTTTATTGCTAGTCTTAGCCTTATGTGTTTTTATACTTTGTTGTTTTTGAATAATAATCAATAATAGACAAGTCTTTTGTAAGTTATAACAATTAATAATATGACTGTGATAATGTTAACATTTTACCTTATCTTTTTCTTTAACTAATAGTAATATATCTGATTGATATTTTCCCTATATATTATGATAGGAAATACTTATGATAAACTATATTCAGCTATATTTGCCTTTTATTAAAATGAGAATCTCTAAAAAAATGTAAATAACTGTAGCCATTAAACACCTGAAAAAGGATCCAATCAATAAGTGAACTAAAGTACTAAATAGAGAGTTCTACCAAGAAACTATACATGGCCAGTAAATATCTGAAGCATGTTCAACATCCTGTGCCATCAGGAAAGTGCAAATTAAAGCTGCATCGAGATTCAGTTTAACTCTAAAGAATGGTTCTTAGGAAGAAAGCAAGTGGCACGAATACTGGGGAGAAAGTAGAGAAAAACAAAACCCTTGCCCACTGAGAGTGGGACTGTAAACTAGAACTTAAGTTCAGAGATTTCTTAACAAACCAAAACAAGAGTTACCATAGCACCCAACTATGCCATTCCTAAATATGGCCCCAGAGAATTATAAGTCCCTACATCACAGAGACTTGCACATTCACGTTAAAGGTTGTAGTATTTGCCATGGCATGGAAATGGAACCAAGATATGTGTCCATCAAGTACTGAATGGATAATAAAATTTATGTAAACATAACAGAATTATATTCAGTCATAAACAAAAACAGATAATGATAGTTGCAGAAACTTAATGGCACTGGAAATTGATATTTTCAGTTAAGAAAGATGGACTAAGAAAGAAAAATAATGAATGTTTTCTCTCATCCATGGAACCTAGCCAGGGGAAAGGGAGGAATGGAGCCACATGGAAGGAGGAGTGGAGGACAGAGAGGAAATCAGAGTGTGACACAGGCAGAGCAGAGGGGGTCAGGGAGGAAGACAGGTTGGAAAGAAAGATAGCGGCGTGTATATGTGAACACCATAACAAAACTCTTTCTGTGAGCTTTAAAATTTGATAACAAATTCTAAGAGAAAATATGCCTTTTAATTTAAAAAAACATACCATTGGACATATTTTCATTCCTAATATTCTTGATCTATTTTCAGGAAAATAATTTTCTGCAATATGCTTCACATAATTATTTTGAAGTCCTTTTCAAGTCCCCCTCTAAGAACATGTTGTCAAACTCTGCTAAGTTTCCTCATTATGCATTAATTATTATTGTGAACCATTAAGGAGGAAAACAGAGATTTTCACATCTTGAAAACACATCTTGAAAGGGAATGACATTTTTAATTAACAACAGAGCCCAACTATCAATAATGCCTGAGAAACTCCTTCAGTCTCGGCGGCTGCTACTCTGAGTCTCAAGGCTATTGATTCCAGTCTGTGGCAGTCATCTTTATCTGGATTCTTTTTTGACCAATCTCAAATTCCAAAGGCTTGTGGTAGCTTACAGTTTCCACATCACCACTGAAGGAGCAATGCCCCTGTTATCTGAATATAATAGCACATCGTTTTAAGAAGACATCGTTTCTCTGAGATTTCCCACACTATAATGTTCGATCTCTATTCTCCATCTCAATGGCATTCCTTTTTATAAATACGAAGTTAATCTCATTGCTGTCCACAGGCATAATACATGATAGCATGAAGCATAACTTAATCATGACCCAATAATATTAGTTAGCAGTATATTTTAATTCATACACCTACTGTATGAATTCATAAGCTATGAAAAATGATTATGCCTAGGGATCAGAAAGAGGCTTTCGTTTATAAACAAAAATTAAAACTAGTTTGATGCTGCTTCTTTTTTCTAAGGATAATGTCAATGTATTGCAATGCACAGAGATTTTAGCTGTCACATTTTCACTCTTATTTGGGGCAGGAGGTCATACTTCAATAAGAAAAGACGTATCAGAAATGCTGAGGTTAACTTCCACTGTGCATTGGCTTGCAGTATGACCTGGGGAAGTACTCAGATTGAGAGGCCAGGTGAAGCTGTATCTTAATTGGCTCTGGAATCGGCTAATGCATATCATTCTGAGTGGATATGGGAGGTTCCATACAGCAGAAATCACCTGAGGAAAGAACACTCCCCTAGAGTGGAAGATGATGTCTAGAACCAGTCCAAATATCAAGTGGTTCAAAGGAAAGGAGTGACGATTTTGCATGCACACCGTAATTTCTTGCTTATGAGTGTGTCTCTGATTGCTGTTGTTCCTGCATCCACAAACCTTTGCTTGCATCAAAACCCATTCTTATTAGTTAAATATTCACAAATTAAAAAAAAAATACTGACCCTTCAAGAGAAGACAAGACTTTCCAGCCTTAAGATATTTGTTGAAGAATTCTTTCTCCACTTAGCAAAAACTGTTCCTTCACTAGTTTGGACATTTTGTTTGTTTGATTGGTTGGTTTGGTGTGATTTTGGAGACAAAGCATCATCACACAGCTAATGCTAGCCCAAATTTGGTATGCATCTAAGGCAGAGCATGTATTCCTAAGTGTGAGAACTGCAAGCATGCCACCCCTTCCCTGAATTGCTCTTATTAAGCCGGATGACTGCCACCAACCCAGTGAGCGCCACTGTGATGCCTGCCTCCACTCTCACTCTATCCTTGGTAATCCTTGAAGGACTTGCTGCTAACCTATGTTCATTTTGGCAGCTGCTTCATCCTAATGGGGACTCTCACCTTGATATTCCCACCGACTCCCTTGATCCTAAAAATAGAAGGAGTAATGAAAAACAATCTAATAATGAAATTCAGTGAATAAGTGAATTCAAACTTACACATCAATAATTTAGGGATATGTGGCTAGGAAGTAACTTAGATTTAATCCATTTACCTATATATAGACAAGGTCAGCCAGTGGGTGATCATTTCATTTTTACATCATATAAGTTCAAGTCAATTCATATACAGAGTAGTGGTCATTATGTTGCCTATCAAATCATAAAACTGACGCGAAAGAAGTAAGAAATATACTGCTTTAATTTGCATGGATAGGGACAAATATTCAAAACACCCCCCCCCCAAACACACACACACACAAAAAAAAAAAAAAAACCTTGGCAGGGATATAGCTGGGCTCGTACTTTGAGATTTACTCCCATCTCTTAGAACAAAAATAATGAATAAATGTAAAGGTAAAACTAAATTGTTCAAGGATAAATAACTAACATGACAGTTTTTTGTTTTTTATTTATTTATTTATTTATTTGTTTGTTTGTTTATTAAAGATTTCTGTCTCTTTACCACCACCACCTCCCATATCCCTCCCCATCCCCCAATTAAGTCCCCCTCCCTCGTCAGCCCAAAGAGCAATCAGGGTTCCCTGCCCTGTGGGAAGTCCAAGGACCACCCACCTCCATCCAGGACTAGTAAGGTGAGCATCCAAACTGCCTAGGCTCCCACAAAGCCAGTATGTGCAGTAGGATCAAAAACCCATTGCCATTGTTCTTGACAGTTTTTACATTTTAGTTAGCAGAATGATCTAATGTTTTCAGTATAAAAATATGTGGCATTTCAAAAAAGAATGACTACTTTGTTATTTTGTTTCCTAGAACTATACAGAAATACCCAGCATTGAAAATATAATCTAGGTGAATAAGTACAGTGTGACTTCCAACTCCAGCAAAGATAGCAAAGGAGAAAGATACCCAATGTCATGTTAATAAATACATGGTGAAACATGATTTCCTGATTCTACATTTGTGTCTACAATAAGCAATAAGAGTCCAAAATCTAACTACTATACGCAATTACAATCTTTCTTAGTTTTATTATTTGATTACTTGTATTCTCCCTCTTAATGAGTTATATTGTAACTAAATCTCATAACAGGTATTTAAAATAGTTTTGCAAGCATCCCATTTATTAGTAATTTCCAGTTTAAGTACTTGTAACAATTTTAATTATTAGATTTAACTTACTTGATATTTATAAGACAAGTGAAAACATTATATGCATTTTCTGATGACTATAAAACATTTTTGAATAATAAAGAGGCTCATTACATAAGGGCATACTAATAAAGGCATAGAAAAATAGACTCTGTGAAACAACAATGTGACTATGAACATTGTCAGATCCAATGTGGACCATTCTATGTATATTTATACAATCATAATTTCTAAAATCATGAAATCTGTTATTCAGAGACATATTAATACTGCCAGCACAGATCATGATCCAAAAGCCCTCAGGGAAGAGGAAATTATACAGACAAACAATACCTAATATAAAAGGGTATTGTCATGTTGGTATCATTGGCAATATCTAATTAAAGTCACCTCTGGAATTTGAGATGAATACATTGTTCACCTTTGTGACAATTAGGATTCCAATCAATTCATGCAAATACTTCGTAGTGAAAATCATCAACACAATTTACAAACAGCCTAAGAACTCAAGTTAATCAAAATTTGAAAGGAACATTAAAAAGGAGAAAATAAGTGATGTTTTAATAATATAAATTTGATATAACAATGCATTTCTAATTAGAAATTTACATCTACTAGCTTAAGAAATCTCTCTTTAAAAATCTATCCAGGTATTTGGGTAAATAAATAAAAAATCCAAGAATGACCCAAAATGCTCAATGATAATCAGCTTTGCATCAGTATCATGGATTATTCTGCATTCTTTATTTGTTTTTCATAAGGGGCATTCTATAATGGTCATACATTATCTTAATATACAAATATAGTCACAGAAATATTTAAAAATGATTAGCAGCTAAAGATTGCTTGATTGTTCTTTTCTGAGAAAATTCAAATTCAGTTCTCAGAACCCATACTGGGAGGCCTCCTCCACGACATACAGTCTTCCTGCCTGTCAGGCACTAGGAAACACATGTGCGTGTGTACACAAAGAAAATCAAGCATATCCAAACTAGAATAAACGATTCTTTCATTACAAAGGAAATCTTAACATCATGTTGAGATTTGCTGTTTGTTTCAGTTCAGTTTCCTTTGGTATTTTGTTTTTATGGGGAGAGGAGAAGAATATGTCTTTTTTGAGACCTTGTTCCACAGATAACAGAGAACATTTTTGGATACTGAGAAGTGTCCACTGTTCATACACATTTCATGTTACATTCTAATTACAATTATTTTTACGTATGCTTTTATTCCAATTTTTCTCACTATCTGTTCAGAGTTTCATTATAGGACAGCAAGTACGCAGACACGACAGCCTTCAGCCTGCTGCCTTCAGTTAATCTCCAAAAGGAATGGCTAAATGAGAGACCCACTTCCCTTTTCTGGAGACTGGGCTATAGCTAGCTGGAACTGAATTTTCATTATTCAGGGTAGGGGAAGGTGTTGGGGATTATCCATCTTATTGCCAGGTTTTCAGAGAACACCTGCAGTTCAAGACTTAAAAAAAAAAAAAAAAAACAAGTGTGCCTCATAGAGTAAAATAAAGATTCCTTTATAGGATCAGAGAAAGATGTTTGGGGTGAGACACAGAAAAGGCTCTGGAATCAAGCAACAAGCAGAAAAAACGTAAGATGTAGCTGTCAAATATGGCCAGTTACCAGTTGACCTTGTACCTGGAGAAAGTAGCCCCCATCTAGAGGCACAGAATCGGGCAGAAAATAGTCCCACAAATCAACCTCCATTCCTAGGGTTGTCTAAGATACTTTTAGTAAGGGGTCTTATACCAGTACAATAAACACATCTCTTAATTATGGAGACTTCCAAAGTCCATCAAAATATTTTAATTCATCTTTTCCCACATTTCCATTGCATAGATAAAATATAATTGCCATCAGGTGTGACCAAAACAAATGAGACATTGCTTAATCAGTCAGCAAACACCTATTAAAATAGACAATTCTATCCCTAAGGTCTACACAGGACCTTTGTAATTTCAGGAATTTGCTACATGTTGTAAAGTAGTACTGGGGAAAATAGGTGGGACTGGGCTGATGACTTAGTCAATGAGGAATTTGTCACGCAAGTGTAAGGAGTCCATTTAATTCTCCCAGAATCCATGTTGAAAAAGTTGGACATAGTTATACATGCTATACTTCTAGTGCCATGGAAACAGACAATGTGTCCCTGGCATTTGCTGGCCAGCCAGCCTAACTAAGTCAGCTAGCTTCAAGTCAGTATGCTCAAAAGAAAAGGGGAAAGGTGATTGAGAAGTAAAGCTGAGGTCAGCCCCTGGCTTCCACATGTTCAACCACAGATGAACATGTACACACACACACATACACACACACACACAAGGGGCAGAGACAGAAAGAAAAAGATGGACAGAGATAGAGAAAGAAAGAAAGAAAGAAAGAAAGAAAGAAAGAAGAAAGAAAGAAAGAAAGAATTTTTTTAAGGGTAGCATTGGGCTAGTGTGTTTATTCATGTGGATTTATTGATGTCAGACAAGAACTACTCTAACTCCTAGGCTAGAAATCTTAGAGAAACCCAGGCATGCACCAGCAGTGGCATAAAGGGGCACCTTGTCATTGATGTGTGCTTCAATAACTGGGAAGGGAGACACCTGCTTTGCATTCCATTTTCTCCACAATGAATATGGATTTCTTTCTGTCCCACTCTAATTACTGCACCAGTGCCTGCAGCTCCTGGTTTTAAGGATTATCTGCACACAAGTGTACATGCAACATAACGATGCAGGTGTGCTGCTTTTATTTGCTGTGATTTTGTTTTGTTAAAGGGACAAAATAGAAGTGATTAAACTCCTCTTCCAACCAACCTAGACTGTATCCCCACAGAGGCAATTTCAGTGAGTTTGTCCTGAGCTTCAGCATAAATAAATAAAATGTAATCTATTTCCATGCCATTTATTACTTACTAATACAATCACAAGTAACATAAAAAGCCCTGGCATTCGTCACATTGAGATTTTAAAAGTTGCTACTTACTCAGTGATGAGTTAAAGACCTGAGGAGGATCAATTTCTACTATTCTTTACCAAGAAGGCTTTTGTTTTTCTCATTTTTGTTAATAACCTCTATTTTATAATGGGCTTGAAAGAAAGCCACAAAGTAAGATGAAAGAGAATAATTGCATTATTCTTTAAATGAGCCCATTGAAAAGGCAAGGAAGGGACATTATCAATCTTTTATACTGGGATATGTAATAAGTTTTTATGGATATGTATTTTTGGAATGCTTTACCTTAATACCATTTCCAGACTCCCATGAAGGGCTGTGGTCATAATAGCAATCATAATAATTATAGATGTAGATAGTAACTATCTTCTAATCAGTCAGTGGTCTCTAAGCAACCAATTTTAATAGCACTAACAACTACCACCTCAAAAACACCTGTAAATGAAAAGTCTCCAAATTAATTTATTACAAAACTATTGTCACAATCCCCTGACCTTTAATTGATTCCTTATTAATTTCTGATATCTGCATCTTAATCTAGCACTCCTACTCAGGATGAGAACCACTTTTATTTTGTGCCAAATTCTTGCTGTTTATTGCAAATATATTTTGCTTTTATTAAAATAATAGTTGGGTTTTGCTAAACTCATAAAAATCATTCTTGGCAAACTTTGTGATTGCACTGGGAATTAGAGTATATATTCGTAAAAAGCATCAATCTAATTAATCTTTATCAACAAAAAATCAAGAGTCAGCTATCAGCATAAGAACCTAAAAATCAGAGAAACAGGAAGCAACTACCAGTGACCTCCTACCTCTTCCATTCTTTTCTCCAAAAGGGCCAAGATCCTCTCTCTGCCCCTTCATACCACTTCCTGTTTCCTGTCTTGTTTACAGTTCTCCAAACTACGATGCCAATTTAGGTTGGCTCTGCCCTCTTATTCTAAACAAGCTTTATTTGTCAAAACACAATCCAAATATCACAATTTTCCCATTTTGTCGAAATAAAAAGTGAAGGTTTTAACTAAAATACTAAAAACTATATACAATTAGTACAATACCTATATACAAATATACGCTGGCACAAATTACATTGACAATGTCCAATCCATTTGCACTGAGCAAATTCAAAGATAATACTCCTTATCTATCCTATCTGGATGAGTCCAAAGTGTTGTACCTAATTACTTTCTATTCTAACTTGTATTACTAACCTGAAACTATCAACCTTACACATTTTATGCTTCTTTTGTGAGTTTCTTTTATGAATTTAGTAACAAGGAAAACTATAACTATAGGCCATTTAGTCTTCAACTACAACAGAGACCTGAGGAGGATATATTACCTGAGTCAACAGGAAGTTCAGAGCAAACAATTTCCAAAACTAAGAAATGATAAAAACAGTTGGCTACCTAGACTGTCACTCAAGGCTCCTCTATAACACTGGGGCATCCATTTTCAGACTGCAGGACTAAATATCTGACAGACTCTATGGGAGGAGTGGGTGAAGGACAGAAAAGAGGTCGGGGGAGAGAACTGGAAGAGAGGAGGGATGAGAAAGTATGGTTAGTATGTAAAATAAATTTAAAAATTTATTAAATGGGTGCTGGAGAGATGGCTCAGAGGTTAAGAGCACTGACTGCTCTTCCAGTGTTCCTGAATTCAATTCCCAGCAACCACATGGTGGCTCACAGCCATCTATAAAGGGATCTGGTGTCCTCTTCTGGCATGTAAGCATACATGGAGGAATGTTGTATACATAATAAATAAATCTTTAAAAAATATTTATTAAATGATAAGTTAGTTTCGATTGAATAGTCATGCCGTTTGATGAGCTATTACCTCTTCTAATCAAGATGTCACTCTTGGTTAAATTTGATCTTTATCAGTTTTAAAGATATGCATAGTCTTACTTCTCCTGTGGAAACAAAAGCAAAACCTCTTCCCCAAAGTAACACATATCCTGGTTTCCACTCTGATGTCACATATCCTTAAAATATACAGACTAATTTAATTCAGTGGTATTTTCTATTATTCAATATCTCACCACAGCTGTCGTTCCTTTCTCAATATCATTTAGAAAATTTAAAGTTAGTAAAGCATTGTGCAACCTATTTCTGGGGGTTATTTATTAACCTTTTCTGTTTATTAAGCATATCATTTAGAGCTTAATTAGATCTTTCTATAACTGTGTGAGGATTGTTTAGGATTGTGAGGTATAACTGTAATAAGTTTTATGTTGTTAATCCAGTTTTGGTCATAGACAGTTATTGTCTTCCAGCAATTTTTGAAAACCATTAAGAGTTTGCAACTGATCTCTCCTAATTTGTACATTTGGGGGCTGAATTTTTTGTAAGCCTATTTTATATTCTAGACAATTAATAAAATTTCCTCTGTATTTTTTTGAGGAGAAATTTGTAATGTCCAACAAAGCAAAATTTTATTTATTACTTTAAACATTTTCTCTAAGGTATCTATATTTGAATTGAATAATAAGTTATTGTCTATATAATGGTAAATTATAGATTGAGGAAACTGCAAATCATTTCCAATGGCTGTTGTACAAGATATTGGCACAAGGTGTGGCTGTTTATCATCCCTTGTGGAAGAATTATCCACTGATACCTTTTAATGGGCTGACAATTATTATAATTAGAACTGTGAAAGCAATTTTTTCTCTATCCTATTCTATATAGTGAAGAAATAGTTTTTAAATCAATAACAATAATAGACCATTCTTTGGGTAATAAAAAAGGCCAGAGAACGCCAGACTGTAGAGAGATCATTGACTAAATTACTTTATTTATGGTTGTCAAATCTGTTAACACTCTCCATTTTCCAGATATTTTTTATTGAAAAGCATAGTAAATTTCCAAAGACTAGTCAATTCTTCAAGATGGTGAGCATTTAGTTGCTCCTGTATCAGCTGTTCTAAGTCCTGTAATTTTCTGATGTCAAAGGTCATTGTCCCACCCACACAGTTTTGTCAGTTAACCATTTTAAAGGTAAGGCAGTTGGTTCCTTTGAAATATCAGCAGCTACTGTGCCCTGTTTATGTATAACCTGAATCGTCAGTGACTATTCTTTATAACACTTTTCAATATTTTTCCCAGAAATACACATCTGTTTATAATTTATTTCTGAGAATGGAGGAATATTAATCTAGGTATTCCATTGCTGTAAAAAAATCATGTACTCAGAATTTGTTGCTACGTTAGCCACATATGGTATTAATTTTCTTCACTGTCTTTCTGGCCCATTTTACCCATCTTGCACTTTGCTTATCTGAGATAAAGTTTCATTCCCTAAAAGCTGAAAATTTACCTCCTGAAGAGGCCAATTTGGATGCCAAGATCATGATGCACTTATTTCTACATCTGCCCCTTTGTCTGTCTCCCAAACTATCAATTACAATGTCATTTATTAGTGTTTATAACTTTCGTCTTTGATCATCTATAGATGTTTGTCAAAATATTTGCTTTTTGTTTCTCCTGAAGTATTTGTTTTATCTTCTGAAGCTGATCTATCATGCAGAGTAGTATAATCTTTTATAATATGCATTAGATCCTGCAGTTGCTCTGTGGAGAAGTTTCCCCCACAGTGACGGCGAACAATTGAACCAAATTTCACGTGGGATGCTGTGAGAGGCCCACCAAGATGTTTCCCAATGGTAATTGTCCCTTGTTGATCTGCCTTAATTGATCCTATGTCAGTCTTTGATGCACCATCTGTTACTCCAAAAGGCAAGGGCCTTCTGTCTAGATTGTGGATTTGGTATCATTCGATTTAAAGTTGTAGGCAAACTTTGAAAAAAAAAAACAAAAAACAAAAATCAGTGAAGGTTTCTTTTGGTTCATGTATAAATTCGGTACCCAAAACAGTTCTTTTTCCAACTACTTCAACTATTTCCAATGCATTCAAAGATGCTGGACAGCATAGAGCAGAGGTGGGTTCATCATGTATAGACTGTCTTCATATATAAGCATAATTGTCCTTTCCCAGAAGTTGGTCTTGGGAAATTTCAATACCTCTAGCACAATTTCATTGATCAATGGTTCTAGCCTCATCTTTCAACAGGTCCTCCACTGTATCTCATGAATTCATGTTCCAAAAATTGAATGCCAGATGAAGCATTAATCTAATTAATCTTTATCAATGTAAATTAGAAGTAAGATATCAGGTTAAGAACCTGAAAGATCCGAGAAGCAGACAGCAGTTACCAGTAACCTCCTATCTCTCTGTTCCTCTGTGCAAAAGGGCCAAGATTCTTTCTCTATCCTACCTTACTACTTCCTGTCTGCTCTCTATCTACAGTCCTCCAAACCTCTATGGTTATAATTTTGGTCAGTTAGTGGCTAACTCAGCCTGCTGACTCCAAGCAAGCTTTATTTATCACAATACAATCAAAATATCACACAACAAATGCCCAAATATAGTAGCTCAGGCTTCAGGTCAGGCAAATTGACTTGGAATCATGCAGAACTCTTCAAGACTTATTAATGAAAGAACAGGGCAGTTAAATACAAACACTACAAGGATATCATTTTGCAAAAAATATTTTATAAAATTGTTAGCCTGTTGCTGACTGAATACTTTCAGTTTCTGAAGATCAGGGATCAGAGTATGAAACCTAAACTTAAACATATTCTTTTATAAATTAATTATTTATTTATTAAAGATTTCTCTCTCCTCCCCACCACCGCCTCCATTTCCCTCCCCCTCTCCCAATCAACTCTCCCTCCCTCATCAGCCCAAAGAGCAGTCAGGGTTCCCTGCCCTGTGGGAAATCCAAGGACCTCCCACCTCCTTCCAGGTCTAGTAAAGTGAGCATCCAAACAGCCTAGGCTCCCACAAAGCCAGCACGTGCAGTAGGATCAAAACCCATGCGATTGTTCTTGACTTCTCAACAGTCCTCATTGTCCGCTATATTCAGTGAGTCCAGTTTTATCCCATGCTTTTTCAGACCCAGTCCAGCTGGCCGTGGTGAGTTCCCGATAGAATATCCCCATTGTCTCAATGTGTGGGTGCACCCCTTGCGGTCCTGAGTTTCTTGCTCGTGCTCTCTCTCCTTCTGCTCCTGATTTGGACCTTGAGATTTCTGTCCAGAGCTCCAATGTGGGACTCTGTCTCTGTCTCCTTTCATCGCCTGATGAAGGTTAATTAATATCCAGGAGGATGACTATATGTTTTTCTTTGGGTTCACCTTCTTATTTAGCTTCTCTAGGATCACGAATTATATGCTCAATGTCCTTTATTTATGGCTAGAAACCAATTATGAGTGAGTACATTCCATTTTCCTCTTTTTGGGTATGGCTTACCTCACTCAGGATAGTGTTTTCTATTTCGTCCATTTGCATGCAAATTCAAGAAGTCATTGTTTTTTACTGCTGAGTAGTACTCAAATATGTATAAATTCCATACTTTCTTCATCCATTCTTCCATTGAAGGGTATTTAGGTTGTGTCCAGGTTCTGGCTATTACAAACAATGCTGCTATGAACATAGTTGAGCATATAATTTTGTTGTATGATAGGGCATCTCTTGGGTATATTCCTAAGAGTGGTATTGCTGGGTCCAGGGATAGGTTGATCCCGAATTTCCTGAGAAACCGCCACACTGCTTTCCAAAGTGGTTGCACAAGTTTGCATTCCCACCAGCAATGGATGAGTGTACCCCTTTCTCGACAACCTCTCCAGCAAAGGCTATCATTGGTGTTTTTTATTTTAGCATCACCTTTCACGATAGCCACAAATCGCATAAAATATCTTGGGGTAACTCTGACCAAGGAAGTGAAAGATCTATTTGACAAGAACTTTAAGACTTTAAAGAAAGAAATTGAAAAGGACACCAGAAAATGGAAGGATCTCCCTTGTTCTTGGATTGGGAGGATTAACATAATAAAAATGGCAATTCAACCAAAAGCAATCTATAGATTCAATGCAATCTCCACCAAAATCCCATCAAAATTCCTCACAGATCTGGAGAAGACAATAATCGACTTTATATGGAAAAACAAAAAACCCAGGATAGCCAAAACAATCTTATACAATAAAAGATCATCTGGAGGCATTACCATCCCTGATTTCAAACTCTATTACAGAACCACAGTATTGAAAACAGTATTGGCATAAAAACAGAGGAGTCGACCAATGGAATCGAAAAGAAGACCCTGACTTTAACCCACAAATATATGAACACCTGATTTTCGATAAAGGAGATAAAAGTATACAATGGAAAAAAGGAGCATCTTGAACAAATTGTGCTGGCAAAATTGGATGTCAATCTGTAGAAGAATGAAAATAGATCCATATCTATCACCATGCACAAAACTCAAGTCCAAATGGATTAAAGACCTAAATATCAGTCTGAACACACTGAATCTGATAGAAGAGAAAGTGGGAAGTACTCTACAATACATGGGCACAGGAAACCACTTCCTACGTATAACCCCAGCAGCATAGACATTAAGGGCCTCATTGAATAAATGGGACCTCCTGAGACTGAGAAGCTTCTGTAAAGCAAAGGACATTGTCACTAAGACAAAAAGGCAACCCACTGACTGGGAGAAGATCTTCACTAACCCCGCAATTGACAAAGGTCTGGTCTCCAAAATATATAAAGAACTCAAGAAACTAGACTGTAAAGGCTAATCAACCCAACTACAAAATGGGGCACTGAGCTGAACAGAGAATTCTCAACAGAAGAAGTTCAAATGGCCAAAAGACACTTAAGGTCATGCTCAACTTCCTTAGTGATCAGGGAAATGCAAATCAGGACAACTTTAAGATACCATCTTACACCTGTAAGAATGGCTAAAATCAAAAACACCAATGACAAACATATTCTTTAATGCCAGCTGACTAAGGTATTTTATAACAGTTTATGTCCTTTCCATATTTTCATGTGCAGAATATCATTTGATTATTACTCAGTATGAAATCTCAACAAAGTAAGATCTTTAATATGCATGTTTTTACTAAAAGAAATGAACAATAAAACATTCCATGGTTTATCTAAGTTCAGCATGGCAGAAAATAGACAAGCTTCTTTGGCACATGTTTCCAGACCCATTCCTCTTCAGACAATAACACACAAATGTAATTGCTATGTAGGTTGTTGAACAGGACAGAAGTGAAAACAGTGAAATGTAAGCTCTCAGACTTCACTAGACAATGTTCATTTTGGTCTTCAGTGCATTTGTAGGCCTTTGCTTGGTCTGATGTCCCATGTATTCAATTGGAAGACATTTGCTTCTGCCAGTGCTGTGCTTGTAAGAGCCCTCCCTTCAGGCTACAAGAAGTCTATTTGGCCTTGTATTAGACAGTGTCGATGAAATCTTTCTTTGTTTAGTTAATTTGGACAAGACTGCAGGGACCTTGCTCCTTATTACAAGGCTCAGTCACTGGGAAACTATGCCTGATTGTACTCTGCTGGTCATGGTCTACTTAAGTAATAACGGCATTTGTTTGAAAAGAAAAGCATTCCCTTGGAGCACTCTTATCTCTACCAATACAAGTAAGTATACACTGGGGAAGCAGTACTATGTCGTTTATGCTCTTTTGCTGTTGTGTGTGAACCTTTCAAGTATGTCAGGAAATGATCAAAAAACAGGAATGTCTCATAGATGTAGAACATAAATAAATCTATTAGGACCGTGCACAAAAGCAAAACACCAATGGTCAAATTTAAAGTGGTAAATCTCTATAATGCCCCAGCTCAAGCTCGGCTGTAGGAAGGAAATAGTTGGTCCACAGCTCCTTTCCTTATTCAGTAAGGCATGGGCAGGACTTCCTTAGAAGGTCTCAGAACCCTTGCATTTCTCCTAATCAACATGGTTGAAAAGATTTCCAAATGATTTAATCAAGTCTCAACTAATGTTCCTGATAGGAATGACACCTCCAGTAAACTGGAGTTCCAAGGGATGTTTGGGCACTTAATTCTGTGATGCCCTGTGATATAACTTTTTGGTAATCTGTTCTGTAGATGTCATATGAGTAAGTAGCCATTTGGACAGTAATCCTGGAAAGATAACAAAGAAAATTCCCTTAATACACACATGATAAAAATAATAATGATAATAATAGTAATAATAATGTCTATATAAACTTATGAAACATACATAATAGCTAAACAGAGAACTCTCAACAGAGAAATCCAAAATGGCTGAAAGACACTTAAGGAAATGTTCAACATCCTTAGTCATCAGAGAAACACAAATCAAAACAACCCTGAGATTACATCTATAATGGCCAAGATCAAAAACACTGATGGTAACTTATGCTGGAATAATGTGGGGTAAAGGGAACATTCCTGTATTGTTGGTGGGAATGCAAGCTAGTACAGCCCCTTTGGATGTCAGTGTGGCAATTTCTCAGAAAATTAGGAAACAGCCTTGCTCAAGACCCAGGAATAACACTTTTGGGTATATACCTAAGGGATGCTCAATCGTGCCACAAGGACATGTGTTCAACTATGTTCATAACAGCTTTATTTGTCATAGCCAGAACCTGGAAACATCCTAAATCCCCTTAACCGAAGAATAGGTAAGGAAAATGTGGTATATTTACACAATGGAGTACTACACAGCAGAAAAAAATAACATCTTGAATTTTGCAGGCAAATGCATGGAGATGGAAAACATCATTTTGAGTGAGTTAACCCAGATACAGAAAAACAGTAATCACATGTACTCACGCATAAGTGGTTTTTAAACATAAATCAAAGAAAACCAGCCTACAAATCACAATCTCAGAGAACCTAGACAATAATGAGGGCCACTAAGAGAGGCATACATAGATCTAATCTACACGGAAAGTAGAAAAAAGAATATCTTCTGAGTAAATTGGGAGCATGGGGACTGTTGGAGAGGGTTGAAGGGGAGGAGAGAGGCAGGGAGGGGAGCAAAGAAAAATGTAGAGGTCAATAAAAATAATAATAATACTAAATAGCTTTTGAGATGAGAAAGACAAATATTCTTAATGTAAAGCAAAATATAATAAAGAAACTAGTATTTTCCCCCAATAATTTCTTTTAAATCATATATCTATCTTTTAGCATACTTTTATAATTTGCACATGCTAAGTCTCAACATTTTGGTAAAATTAAACCACCTTCCACTCACATTTGCCTGTTATTTTTCTTCCATCAATTTGTTTGGCAGTTAAAGTAAGATACCTTTGAAAGTGACAGTCAAGAATTTCAGAGATGACTTAGGTTAAGAATGTTACTATTGCAGTACACCTGAATTCAGCAATTCATACACCCTTGTCTGCTGGGTCACAACTGCCTGTAATTCCAGATCCAGGGACTCTGATGCCTGCTTTTATCTTCTACTGGCACCTGTATGCATGTGCATACACACGAGCACAGCTACAAATATATACACATAATTAAAAATAAATCTATTTTAGGAAAGTGGAATACAATACATATCACATGACTAATAAAACATCATAGGCATCCATCCAATAGCACTCCTTTACCATGTTTGTAGTCTTTTGATTCAGATACTGCTTTGATATAAATGAATCTGAACACATTTGAAAATTATCTCTTGATTGGATGTGCATCAGATATGGTGTTAGATGCTTGGATAGAGTAGATGAAAATGGCACCAATAAGGAACTTACATTCTTCAGTAGTGGTACTTTTAAGTGCAGTATGTAGATTGCCGAGCTCTTTCCCCCCAGTCTGATTTCCCATCTGGAGAAAGCAAAAATTTAAAGTAAACATCAAATAACCAATCCAAGTTTACTTAACTTACTGGAGGGGGATCGGAAATCCCCAAATGTGACATGACTCTGGTTAGAGTTTGTATGCCTGGCTGGTTATATAGTTTTCACTGAAGCAAAAATTAAAATTCAAGGATACTCATCAAAAATTAAAGAAAAAGAAACAAACAAAAACAGGACACTCTCTACTCCCCACAAAACCTGAGAATGTACTTGTGAATTTTCAGCTATTGTATTGCAAATGGTTATTGCACCTTTTCCAAATCATATATATGTGCTACAATGAGAGAATACAAGGTAAATGGAGAGCATTTGACTAAAGCACAGAGCCAGTGAAATAAAATCACATAATTCGTATTTCTTTGCTAGCCCACAATACATTTCCTTCTTTGCAGAATAACAAAAGTAGCTCATAAAGCTAGTCCAGGTAAATTTATTTCTCTTCTTGATAGAGAAATATTGTACAAAAAATATATTGAGCTGACACACCCACCTTTAATTGGTTATGGAAAAAGGGCCAAAATAAAACCAGAAAACATGTGTTGCCTCCCCATCTGGTCTTCCATGTCATTGGGGGTCTGTGTTGGGGCATTGCTCTTTTTTCCATATTCGAAGAAAGTTTACACGCAAATGAACAATGTGGCCTCTCTGTACCATTGGGGCATCCATCTTCGGCCAACAGGCCCATAGTATCCAGAGACATTTCCATGAAGCAGGAAATTTGAAAGTCAGTTCAGTCACTATCTGTTGTGTCCTGGAGAGTGTCTTGCAGACTCCTTCATAAATCAGGAACCCCGAAAGATCATCTCACCTTTAGGCAAGTTCAGTAGTCCTCTCTCTGGGGTTCTCTGTGTCCAGTTTATGCAATAGTCCAGGAAAGAGCAGTTTCTTGCCCAAATGGCTATCAAGCTCCATACAGATCCTCTTCAATGCCCATCTTCTTCTTGAAGTAGATTGGTGCTGCCAGGAGCAGACGTATCTCATTATCATGAAAAACCCTAAGTTATTAAAACATTTAAATGCCATATTCTATAATCTTTGAAAGATGAAGAATGCCTATCTAAAATATATCTATGTACATCTAGAAAATCTTAACTAACATGACTACAAACTTGACTATTATGATTATCTATTAACAATCTATATTTCTAATTATACATCACATTTTTTAATGAACTACACAATCACAGTACCTTAATCAAAATCAGAAATACATATACATATAACAAAATTGACCTTAAATCTCTATCAATAAAGCAAAATCTATACTAATGCAAATTACTCATACCTATATGATATCCCCCTTTAAATGTAAAAGAACGTTTATAAACCATATTTGGGAACATGGGCGCAGTTATTTCTCTCCAAACTGCTTCCTGCTGAATTGGGCCGCTGTTAATCAGATCTTTTATGGTGTAACCTGTGTGCTAGATTCATCTCAGTTGGCAGTTGAGTGAAGTAACTTTTTTGAGGGTGTTCACAGCAACCTTTCAGGAGGGCGTGGTCCAGCATACCATACTGGGATAGAAGAAATCCACAGGGTTTCATCCTCTGTGAAAACAAAATAAGAAATTCCTTTCCAAAGCATCATGTTCTTAGATCCAAATTTCAAAGTCAAGGGATTTTCAAAATATCTATGTTGGATTAGTTCAGCAGCATTTATAAACAAATAGGCATTCAAAAAATTAAAAGAGAGCATAATAGCATACAGTATCAAAATTCTCTGTTTATTTTCCAACTTTGTACGGCTTTATTTTAACTCTATTTTGTTTATTTTTACTTTTATTTTATATTCTCTGTATATCTTTGTCCTGGAATAACTCTGTAGAACAGGCTGTCCTTAAACTCTCAAAGATCTGCCTGTCTCTGCCTCCCAGGCATTGGAATTAAAGGTGTACACTATTACACCTTGAACTCACAGAGATCTGTTTGTCTCTGCCTTCTAGGCACTGTGATTAAAGGCATGTGCTACCACACCTGGAAGTCACAGAGGTCAATCTCTCTCTGCCTCCCAAGTGTTGGGATTAAAGGTGTGTACCACCACACCCAACAACTCTCTTCCTTTTTTATATATTTTTTACTTTATGAAATTCAACTTTTAGCCTGCACATATTTTTAACACACTTTAAATCATTTAAACATTTTCTTTGTCTTTGAATCTCTCTTTACTGACCACATGAGTCTTTAATTTACCAAGCAATATCAGTAGGACTAAAGGCGTGTCTTTGATGGCTGGATACAGCCCATTCCTTAGCTTTCCAGGCTCTTGGCTGAGGTACTGGCTGTAGCCATGTTTACTGCCACAACTCTATGGCATTTCAAGGTCCCTGCCATCAAGCGAACTTCAGCAGCCTGTGCTTGCAAACTGCACAAACTGCCTGCTTAAAGGAGTCAGAGTTTGCCCTGGCAGGACAGCCCAGAAAGCCGGCATTTTTAAATAGCGCAGCTTTTTTCCTGCTACGGCTGAAAACTGAAAAGCATGCATTCAGCTTTTTGTCAACACTGTTTAAGTGTTTCGTGGCAGGACCACTTAATGAGCTGCAGGTTTTTGCAGCTAAAGCTGAATCAGGAAGCCTCTCTTAGATGAGAGTGCTTCCTTGCCTCTAGCAAGCAAAGTAGACCAGAGAAATTGTTACTACCAAGAAAACATGCTTTCTCAGGCTTTCAGTGGATTCAGTTGTCCACACGTCTGGGCGCCATTCTGTAGTAGGAGCTGTGGGCCTGCTTTTCATCCCGCCTGGCTCCCACACAGCTAGCTTTACACCAGAAATAACAACACACAAATTGTATTCTTTTAAATACTGCTTGGCCCATTAGCTCTAGCCCTTACTGGCTAATTCTGATATCCTTATCAACCCATCTCTAATAAACTGTGTAGCACTGGTCTTACCGGGAAAGATTCAGCATGTCTGACCTGGCGGCTTGCTTCATTGCGTGCATCTGCCCGGGAGAGGGGAGCATCGCCTCTGTCTGAAGCGTCTGTCCCAGACAAGAGAGCTATCGAGTCTGAGCTCACTTCCTCTTCCTCCCAGCATTCTGTTCTGCCTACTCCACCCACCTAAGGGATGGCCTATCAAAATGGGCCAAGGCAGTTTGTTTATTACCAATGACCTTCCTCCATCAAAGAATTGTAAGAGTCAGTGGTCAAGGGCACCACAAGAAAAAGCACAAAATTGTTGACTGAGGTTTTCTCTCCTGCTCGATTTCTGAAATCGTTAAATCCCAAAGAAATTACACAGAGGTTTACATTAGTTATAAACTGATTGGCCCTTAGCTCAGGCTTCTTATTAACTCATAAATTTTATAGTCCATTATTAGCAATTTTTCTTATCTGTGTTAGCCATGTGGCTCGGTACCTTATTCAGCGGTGCAGTCACACCTTGCTTCTTCTGTGATCTGGTCAGGACTGCAGAGGAATGGGCTTCCTCTTTTCCAGAATTCTCCTGTTTTCATTGACCTGTCTCTGCTTTCTATCTGGTTTTCCTGCCTATACTTCCTGCCTGGCTACTGGCCAACAGCATTAATTTAAAATATAATTGATATAATACAGACCATTCTTGCACACCACAGAATCAACTACCTGGGGCTCATAGGACATGGCAGACTAAATCAATAACCAGGAACACTGTATGGTTCTGACCTAACCCCTTTGCTTATGTGTTATACTTGTGTAGGTTGGTTTTCTTGTGGAACTCCTAACAGTGAGAGCATGGGCTGTCTCTGCCTCTTTTCTGGGTTTTAGAACCTTTTTCTCATACTGAGAAGCTTCATTCTATCTTAATATGAGGGTATGTATTTAGTCTTATTGAAATTTGATTGCTATGTTTGGTTAATATCACTGGGAGGCCTTCCCTTTTCTCAAGGGAAATGGAGGGGGAGTGGACTGGGGGAAGAGGAAAGATAGATAGGGAAAAGGGACTGGGAGGGGAAGATGGGGGGTGAACTATGGTCAGATTTTAATATATGAGAGAATAAATAAAATATATCTTCAGATAAAAAAGGGTAAGTTTGTTCTACATCTAGTGTCAGAAAACCAAGCATTATCTCCTCCCTTCACTAACAAACACTCTGGGTATTGTGACATGCTGCACTGGGTAGTTGTGTTTCCCTAAGCATCATCTGCTCCCGTCACTAACAAACACTCTAGTTTTTGTGACATGCTGCACTGGGCAGGTGTGTGTCCCCACTAACCCACCATCTTTCTTCTTTCAGTGTTGTTATGTCTCTTCTGGAATTATTCTATACCAGTAGCTTTTCAAAACACTTCTCCTCTTGCTACATTTAATCTCCACTGAAATACAGTGGATGCAGAAGGCCCATGGCCTGATTTTTGAAAGCTATGAATATGTCACCTTACATGGCAAGAAGTAGTTAAAGGAACCTGAGAAATTAAGTCTAAGAGCCAGCATTATAACATTGGAGGTGACTCTTTAGCATAAGGACTTACAAATTTGGGAAAGACGATGGGAAAGTGAGGCTAGGAAGAATTATTACAGGTGACATTTGACCAATAATATGTTCTTGGGAAGAAGGATTTAAGATCTTTGTAATATGGGAGGCCTTGGGAGCTAGAAATAAAAGGATACACATTTTCCTCAGTTTCCAGAAAGGATATAGCCTTATCAATGCTTAACATGGGGCTCTGCATCACAGCTCTGACTCCTGAGAACATGTTTCATACCTGTGATCCTATTAGTGTACATTGGATAGAACTGACACAATATTGTTTATGCTGGTTTAATAAATATTTTCAAGGAAATAAACTCATAAGAAAATCATTTCTAATGTAGCTGATGGCCTCAACAGTTAATTCTTGTCTTTCCTTCCACTAAGGGGAAGTTACTTTGCTAAGACATGTCTTTCAAAAAATAAAAAAGTTAACAGTAACCTCAGACAGACACATTGCCTGAGCATTTTGCATTCCCCATCTGTCATGTTTTCTCAAATGATATCCCAAGAAGAGGCTGTATTTATCATTCCACAACATGAAAATATATGTCAAAGATACTATCAAAAGACCACATGCATCAGGAAGACATTTATTTGCTATGTTATACAGTATGTTGCCTTTCTGTTGCACTGCTAGTAAATCCATCTAAAGAAAAGAAATAAATAAGATAAGCAAGGTGTTTAATTTCTGTAGGACGAAAGTAAACCTCAAACTAACTATGCTGTCGATCAAACTATTAGCCGATATTGTTAATTTAGTTTATTATACCTGCAATGTTGCAGCTCAATACTGAGGCTATATGACACATATCTTTATTACCTCTACTTCTCAGGTTGCAGCCCCCAGAGCCTGTGGTATTCACATTATTTAAGGGCCCTGACATATTTCTCTGGTTTTCAACACTGTACTCACTTCTGCCAGGTCTGGAAGCAAAGCTGCACTTTCCCTACAATGAAGCAACCAATTCCATATTCCCTGAATAATTTACATGTGCAGCAGGAGGAAATTATCAGCATAATTCCACCGTGTCACTTAAACAGTTCTACCCAATTGCTCTTCCCTAAGGGCAGAGCATTTTTTATTTGAAACACACATCTTTTTCATGTCTGTCTTTTATTTCATACTGTCACCCAGCTGTGTTCCCATATCCATGAGGACAATTAGAACAAGCTCCTCTGAACTGTCCTTGTCTTTGGTCTCTTTGTTTGCTGTAACATCACAGGTCACCATGGAACACAGAAAAAACCACGTTGCTCTTACAGCACGTCTTTGTTTCCTATGAAAAACTGAAAAATATGCAAGCTCAGAACTGCACTTTAAAGGACCCTTTTATTTTCCTCATAGTCCACAGCTTTGAATTTAGATGCTGATTTTTCTGTGATTTTGAGTTCCCGGTATACAATCACCTTGGCTAGTTACCAGAGCAGGTTCAGTTTAAATGAAACCAGATACAGAAGGAATGGATTGCTTTGTCTCTGCCTCTTGTAATCCTCCCTTTAATCCAAATCCCTCTTCTTTTCCTTCCTAAGGGTTGCAAATCCAGAAATTCCTGTGTGCTCGCTATGCTACCCTGCACTCTACCCAGCTACATTCCCAGCATCTCAGGTGCTATTTTTATGTCTCAAAATTTGGGCATAATTTCTGATAGTTCCAAAACATGCTGCTTTTTTTATTCCTTCCTCCAACAACTTAATAAAAAAAATAGTTGTAAGAATGGAGTACAGGGCATTGCAAAACTCTAGGCAATAGCTCTACAGATTAACTAGACTCCCACCTTGGTATGCTTTTATTTTAAATCAGTGTATGCCACTGGGGTCTCTAGGCTGACCTTGAACTTATCATCCAACCCAGAGAGACCTCAAGTTTTTAATATCCCTACCTTGACTCTCTGAGCCATTAGGTAATAGAGGCATGTGCCATCA
>NW_024545130.1:0-22500 GCF_018167655.1 Microtus oregoni
TAGTCAAGGTGATGCTGTACACATCCAATGTCAAAGACAAGAATGCCCCTGGGTGGAGGAGGAATTCACCTGCTCCTGGGAACTAGTTCTTAAGGGTTTGTGAGCCTGGCTGTTACACAATGGGCGTTTAGAAGTTGACAGGAATGAGTGAGTACACCAGAGCTCTCCAGAACTCCCACGCGTGGCTTTTTATCTGCTTCACTGCTAGCTAGGGCACCCAGTTCAACAGCCACACTCTAGCTGAAATCTTATTTTCTATGTTTAAAAAGATTTATTTTTAGCTGGGCATGGTGGCACACACCTTTAATCCCAGCACTCAGGAGGGAGAGGCAGGTGGATCTCTGAGTTCGAGGTCAGCCTGGTTTATATAGGGAGTTCAAGAACAGCTGGGACTACACACAGAAACCCTGTCTTGAAAAACAAACAAAAAACAAACCAACCAAACATAAAGATTTCTTTTGTTTTATGTGTAGGGTTGCTTACCTATTTAGGTAAATGTATGTAGGTGCACCGTATAAGTGCCTATAGAGGCCAGAAGCAGATGTCAGATCCCCCAGGAACTGGAGTGTTACAGGTGGTTGTGAGCTGTTGTGCAGAGGCTGGGAACCGAACCTGGTCTTCTGCAAAAGCAGCTGGAGGTCTGAATTGTGGAACCATCTCTCTAGCCTGTGAAGTATTGCTTTAAATCTCCAACTATTCTATATGTTTAGATGTTTTACATTTAGGTGTGTGTGTGTGTGTGTGTGTGTGTGTGTGTGTGTGTGTGCGCGCGCGCACGCCCCTTTATGCCACCATTAGCCTGCGGGAAGTTGAATAACCTGTGGGAGTTGGTTCTCTCCTTCCATTGTTTGGGTTTTGGAGATCAAACTCACGCTATCAGTCTTGATGACAAGCACCTTTACCAGCTGAGCCGTCTCAGCCAGCTGCAAATATTTTAAATGCAAGGAAACACAGCTGGGTATGCAGCCCAGTTAGGTGTGCCACATTAACCAGGCATGGTCACATACACCTTTAATCCTAGCACTCTAGAGATAGAGGCAGAAGGACGAGAACACCAAGGTCAGCCTTGGCTACATAAGCTAGCTGGAGCTACATGAGAGTCCCCATCTCAGGACAAAACAAGGAAAGTGTGACTTCTACAGCTTATCCCCTCATTTCCCCCCTGTTGGCCACATCTCCTCTTCAGCACCTCTCTTCTTCAAGGCCAGGATCCCTTCAGGAGCAGTGACAAAGGGGTTAACGTCTATCGTCCCTCCATCCCTGGTCCTTGGTGTACCACCTGTTCTGGCCTCAGGCAGGGCATAAACATCCCCAGTGATAAACAGCCCCACAAGTGGCCATGCCATCATGGGAGCCCTGTGCTGTCTCCGCCACCTGCTCCAGCTCAGCTAGAGGAAGGAGAATGGGTGGAGGGGCTCCTGCCCCCCTCAGAGTCATCCATCCTATGTAATTAGCTGCCATAGACAATGTACACCTGCCAATGGGAACAGAGCTTCCTCTGCCCCACCAACCCTGCGAACACCCCTGCCCCAGGACCTGCCTCCTGGGGCTGCTGGGGGATGCAAGGAGGCTGGGCAACCATCTGCCAGGGCACAGAGACTCTTCACAGGTCAAAAACCATGACAATTCTTTCAAGACTGGCGCTGTCAGGCCCTGCCATGCCAATGTGCTTCTTCCCCTCAGAGCCCCTCAGCCGTCCTCCCTTTCACAGGGGAAGGCAATGTGTTTCCCAGACACCACTGGTCACCCGCCCCGTGTCATTCTTACCTGAAACTGTTTCTGTTGACACTTGGTGGCTCACTAATGTAGGAGCAAATGGAGGGAAACGAGATGTTTCTTTGTTCTTACAAGAGACTCCCAAAGAGGGACGCTGCTTTCTCTGGGTGCTGTGGTATCCAGATGTTAACCTTGGAGACACAGAAGACATTGTGGCCATGGAAGAGAGCTAGACTCAGGGAAGAACTGACATGCCAATAATACAGAAAAGACAGGGAAAGAGCTGGGGTTGCCAGGCCTCTGCTTTCCCATCCCTGGGGGTGCTCCTCTACACTCCCCTAGGACATAAGAAAGCTCAGTGTCCACTTTGGGCTGGGCTGGCTGCCAAAGGCTGCGGGTCCTTACCCAGTGGAACCCAGCCCCACCGCTACCCTGCTTTGGGCTGCCCCTGAAGTCTGGCCTGTCATCTGCCTGCGTTAGTGCTCTCTCTCCACAGAAGCAAATACAGGTGTGATCTGTCACAAACACCAACCTGGCTCCCAACACCCCTGCCTGGCTCCACTTGAAGCCTTTCTCTAGCACCTTCAGGCCACTCTTCCTGTGCCACCACAGGCCAGAAATGATAGAAATCAATGCCCCAAGAACAGCCCTGAGCCAGCAGCTGATGGAGCTGGCTGTTTAGCACCTTATACCCCCATCCCTCAGGCAGAAAAAAGATAGGTGAGCTCCTTTGGCGCAGACAAACTCAGGCTGCTCATAGCCGGAGCCGAGAGAGATGTCCCCATGCCTCCCATTCCCAGTTCCTGTTTCTCTTCCCTGGGTACAGCAAGTGGGTACACCTGCAACCTCGTCCCATGGATGACTTCTAGGGAACCTGAAATGAGACTGCCTCTTCCCTTCACCCTTGAATTCCTGCTCTGCTGCAGATATGTCAGAGAGCACAGGAGACACAGTGGCTCCTGTTGGGGGACAGGCAACAAACCAGAACGTCATACCAACTGTTGATCATCTCACACATAGTATTAATGGAGGACATAGTTAGGATGGATGGTACTAGAAGCATTAAGGTTTGTTTAGGAGGTAAAAGGGGAGGGATGAGCATTACAAAGAACTCAGGAAGACAGAACACAGCACCTGCAGGCCATGGGATAGGGGCTGCGGCCAGCACTGTGGTCTAGGAAGCAGTGTAGCAGAGGAAGGTGAGCCAGGAGGAGTGGGGGGAGGGGGAGGCAACTGAGGCCAGAGAAGGGAGCCCTCTGCTACTGGGCCTTCCTTCCTTCCTCCCTCCCTCCCTTCTTTTCCTCCCTCCCTCCTTTTCCACCCTTCCTTCCTTTTCCTTCTTTGCTTCCTTCCTTCCTTCCTCCCTTCCTTCCTTCCTTCCTCCCTTCTTTCTTTCCTTCTTTCTTATCTTTTGTAAGCAACCATGTTCTTTAAAAATATGTAGTTAACACACAAAATATTTTATTTCTTTTTGACTTTTTGTGTATATACATCATAAGTTTTACTCATCCCTCCCCCTCCATGACTTTCCCTTGTCCCCCCTTGGTACTGGAGTGCCAGGGACCATCCTTATTCTTCATGCTACCACCTGAGGCCTCCTACTTGCTCCACAAACAAGCATGCAACATTCTAGATCACACATACAGGCGCGCACACACACGCACTCACACATGCACACACACATGCACACGCACATGCACACAGCCCCCCATCACCACTCCAGGCCCTCCCCAGCCCAGGCTCGTGAGCACTCAGGGGCGTTCTGTGCAGCAGCTTTTTCCAAGTTTCTCAGCTCACATTAACCATGTCCCTTTTCAGTCAGCATCTGTCAAGAAACCCTTGAGAGAGCTGAAGGACGCAGCCTGGCCCTGCTTACAGGCTGGCTGTACAAACAAAAAGGTCGCTCCACATTTTTCAGGTGCACTGGGTAGCAGAGTCCGTGTTTGCTGAGTCCTAGACCACATCAATAACAACAGACCCATCCAAGGGAGACTCGTAAGTCTTCCATGGAAACAAGGCTTTAGATCTCACTGCTACCTCTGCTGGGCCAGGCACCACAGGCTCACAGGCATGTCTGCTGGGGACAAAGTGGGAGAGTCCTCTCATCTCTCTGGGTGGCACAGACTGTGCCTGATCCCCCAGAGGAAAGGAAAGAGATCCTTTTCAGTCAGAGTAAGGAGGGGGCTGGAGAGATGGCTCACTGGTTAAGAGCGCTTGCTGCTCTTGCAGAGGACCCAGGTTTAGATCCTAGAATCCATATGATGGTTTACAACCATTCTTAATTCAAGTTCCGGGGGATCTGACTTTTCTGACTTCCATGGGCATTGACACACACATGGTGCACATATGTACAGGCAGGCAAAACACTCCACATAAGTAAATAAAATACACCTAAAACAAAAAGGAACAACTGAAGGAGCTGGGCAGGGTGCTACACACCTGTCACACCAGCGCTCGGGAAGATGAGAAAGGAGAATTGAGGCCATCCTGGACCATATAGCAAAAGCCGAGCAAACAAACAAAAACAAAAGCTGAGTGATTCTGAGTCCCTGATGGAGCCGTGGACAGAGGTATCAGAAGATGGGGTGCTGGACTGACATTTCCAGCTCTCCGGATCTGCCTTATCTTCCTAGGGCAGCTGATTAAGGTTATGGCTGTGCATGCATTCTGAGGGGCTGGAATACAGACATGCTGTACTGCCGCTCCCCTGCCCCCCGCCCAGTGTCTATGTCCTTCCCCCTCAGAATCTTTAGCAGGCCCACAGCTGCTCCCCCTCTTTGCTCTTTCCAACCTCCCCACTTTGGGCCACAGATCTTTGTCATAAAGGGGGAGTACCACCTCCCTCTGGAATTCCCTCCCACCACTACCCCCACTCCTCCCCATCCCTCCCCCCATCCTCACCCCCACCCACTGCAGTAGTCTGCATCTTGTGGTCCTGATGGAGAAGAATTCCCACCAGGGCCCAGGTAGAGCGAGTAGAAGCCAAAGTTTATTTTTAGCTGGAAAGAAAGCACAGCTTCCAGGGAGGAGAGCAGACTGAGCTGAGAAGGCCGGCATGGCTGCCTCTGGAGTCTGCACCTCCGAGACTTGCTCTGCCAACTATGTCTCTCTGTCCACACCTGACGTGGTCTCTCTTTCCTGGCATAGGAGAAGCGTGTTTGCTTGCTTTCCTTCCTTCTTTCTTCTTCTATTTTTCCATTTTTATTTGATGTGCATGGTATTTTTAAATTTTATTATTATTATTATTATTTATTTTTTATGTATGGTGTTTCTCCTGTTTGCATGTCTATATACGACGTGCATGTCTGGTGCCCATGGTAACTGGAATTGAGCATTAGATCCCCTGCAACTGGGAGTGACAGACAGCTGTGCGCCACCGTGTGGATGCTGGGAACTGGATCTAGGAACGCTGAAAGACCAGACAGTATGTTTAACTGCTGAGCCTTCTCTCCAGCCCTTAAGGGGAGATGTTCTTAAAAGCCGTCCTTACCCACAGTTCAGTCTGTTACAACTAGATGAATTTGATGCGGGAATATATAAAATCTATTTGATGCAGATTTTTTTGTAAAGGAGTAACTACCCACAAAGGCCAGAAGTTTACTAGGGGAAAGGGCAGCAGTGCCTTGCATATGCTCCTCAGGGAGGGTCTGTAGGGAATGCAGGAGCTGCCTAGACTCTCTTAGTTGTTTTTCCCAGAGCCCAGGCCTTTCCTGTCTCGGTAACTTTGTCATTCCATACCCAGAAGCAAGTTTTCTCATGAGTGTTCTCTGAAGTTCTCGATGTTTATACTTTATATTTTATCCCTGACATTTGTTTTAACTGGAGCACCTCAATTATGACCATAACGCTGTTCGAAATTCTGGGAAATGGCCTCAAAGGAAGAGTGGCCCTTCCTTTGTGTCTTTGTCCTCATGGCAGCTGGCTCATGCCACTGCCATTAGTCAGGGTTCTCCAAAGGAATGGGACTGACAGAATGAGAGTGTGTGCAGCTGAGCCTTGTGCTGGCTGTACATATTAAAAGGGCTTCGTTGGTTCCACTGACTCACACAAAATGGCGGGAAGTCAACAGTGACTGCCTCACACTGGGGAGGCTGAGACTCAGTCCTGAGGCTGGAGCTGAAGGCCTGGAGGATCCCTGGAGAGTTGCTGCCCTTGTCAATGTTCTATTGCTGTGAAGAGAAGCCATAATACGGCAACTCCTACAAAGGAAAATATTTAATTGAGGATGGCTTACTGTTTCAGAGCTTGCATTGCCATCATGATGGGGAGTACAGCAGCACACAGGCAGACATGGCGCTGAGAATTCTACATCTGGATCTGCAGGCAGCAGGAAGAGAGGGATACTGGGCCTGGCTTGGGCTTTTGAAACTTCAAAACTCAATCCCCACCCCCCACCAGTGATATGCTTCCTCCAACAAAGCCACACCTTCTAATTCCTCCCAAGCACTGCCACTCCCTGACGACTAGGCGCTCAAACATGGGAGCCTATGGGGGCCGTCCTTATTCAAACTGTTAGGTCCCAAAAAGACTCAGGACAAGAGTCTGCCTGGCCTCTAGGCCCTCCACAGTGTCACAAGAACCCGACTCCTCTCAGCTCTGCTCACCCTGCCTCCCACCCTAAACCTCTCCAGCTCAGGAACTTCATTTCCCTTCCTCCAGCTTTTTTGTCCTACATAACCCTGCCATTTCAGCCACGCGTTCTCTTGGTCCTCCATGATGGGCTCCTTGTCCCGCCTCTTGCCCCTCTCTCTTCCCTCACCCACCCCCACTCTCTTCATGGCCTGACTCGGTCTACTTCTTTCTCTCCCTGCTCTGGACTCTCTCAGATGCCTCTGGCTGCTCCCTCCCTCAGTTATACAATAAAATCCTTCTCCTCAACCACACCTAGGAGCTGGCATGCCCTCATTTTAGTTCACAGACCAGCACAGTTACTGATCTTCAGTCTACATCGGAAGCCTGGAGATGCAGGTTCGAACACTAGTTACGGAACACCTCAGCAGCAGGGTAGATGAACTTGCCAGAGAGGGAGACAGCAAGCAGGCAAAGAGCAAAGTTTCCTTTGTCCGAGTCCTTTCATGGGGGCTGCAAGCACAAGGTGGTACCTACAATTAGGATCGAATCTTCCTGCGTCAAATAATCTGCGTAAGAAAGCCCCTCCCTCTCAGGGGCACCCTGAGGCTTGGGTTCTAGTTGATTCCAGATGCAGTCAGTTGATAGCCAATTAACAGCCACGACGAGGAGGCAGGTAAGGAGCAGAGACAGGCCACTGATGCTGCCGAGGGAAGGGCTGTGCTGCTCCTGGCTCGCATCTCCAGACTCCCGACCATCAGAAAGATGAAATCACTCTTGCTCTCACTGTAACAGGGTTGTCCTGTCAAGTCATTTGCAGCCAAACCTAACCCCAGCCCTGGTAAGAAAAAAAGAAAAAACAGGCATCCGATCTGTCACAGAAGCCCCACCCTCTGTGATCCACTGCTCCATAGGTCTCCAAGGAAGGGGACAATGGGTGGAGGCTACCATAACCCAGTAAGTTGAGGTGAGCTGGAAGGTGCTGTGGAGGCCTAGCAAGTTCTAGAAAGGCTAGGAAGCTGGATTTGGGGACAGGAAGAGCAAAATGGCCAAAGGCCACGCTTGAGAGAAAGGACTGGAATAACATGCTGGTGTCTAGGATGGCAGAAAGCCAAAACAACCAGGAGAAGAAGACATGATGGGGCAGGGGAGGGCTCAGGGCTCCACTCACGCCACCAGAGGATTTGTGGTCTCCTTGTACCCGAGCAGGTAGGAGGAGACCGCGTATCTGACAAAGACCAGCATCCATTCCCCCTTCTCAGCACCCAGAAGGTCTACCTCTGAGAATCTCTTTCAGTCTATAGCTTTATTAACATGCAGCTGACCCCACCCCAATGCCTGGGCTCAATGCCACGTGACTCAGGCATGGCCAACCAGAATGGTTTGCCACCCTTCTGGTGTGTTGATGGATCATGGTTGGACACCGTGACCCAGTAGGTGAGTTTGCTGCATCTGTTGAGGAAGAGGCAGATTTTCTCTTCCCGTTTGCTACCACACAAGTCTCGGGATGAAACCACAGTGAAAAGGAGCATTGCTGGGAGGCAGCAAAGCCTCCGGCTCCAGATGGCTTCAGGCCTGACACTGCGAGGCCCTGAGCGCCTGAGTAGGAACATGTGCGGGAAAGCCATGGCTTTCCATGCTGTAAAACCCCCCTTGCGGCATTTTCAAGTAAATTTAAACTTCCTCCTCTCTGAAGAAGCCCAGATCTTATGAACAGGAACCGTAACAGGTTGGTACACGGCCTGCACACGAGGTCCGCAAAGCCAGCTTCTCCTGCCATTGGGTAGCCAGCACCTAGCATCCAGTAGGCGCTCACTAAATGCTGGTGGAGCAAATGAATGACTGCAGAGAAGCAAGCTAATCGTTCATCAAGTTTATGGATGACATGAAATTGGGAGCAGTTTCTAGCCAGAGGTTAAAATCATAAAGCAGATTGGCTTTCGCAAATGAGGCTGTGGCAAGACAGAAGCGGAATTGGATGACGTTCATTAAGTAACCAGTTTGAGGAAGTCGTCGCCGGGAGGATGTGAAAGCTGGAGACATAAATGGTTCTGCGCACGTTGCCACACAAGCTGTGGGTGGCAGGCTGGATGTGGAGGGAAAGAAGTTGATTGCCAAGGGCTGGGCTAGAAACAGGGTCAAGGTCAATTCATACTCTAGAGACACCCTTATCCCAAGACCTGCATCTAGGAAGCCACTTGGAACTTTGTATTTGGGGAGACAGACATCTCAGGCAAACAGAAACAGACCAGAATTCAGAAATCAGGGTTAGAAATAGAGGTTGCTACACAGGAAGAAGAAAAGCCCGTGCTCCAGCAGACTGTAAAGGCGGGAGTCATCCCCAGGCTGGGGAGGATCCAGTGCCCCAGAAGAAAAAGGATGGGCAGGGAAACCAGGGCAGTACCCCACCCCGACTGCAGCCGGGAGCCCACCACCCCTGCTGTTTACACTTTTATCGTTTGCAATGAAAACCATGATGTGTGTGCCGCTGTATTGATTGTGCCTTTTAGATTTTTATGTCATTGTGGAAAGCAGCAATTATAGTCGTCTGCTCTGGAGGGAGCAAATGGCCCCGGGGGAGGACTTAAAAGGCAGCCCAAGGGGTCTCCTGATCAGGAGCTGGGGGGTGGAAGGGCTGCTGGAATCTGAGAAAGGGGAGGTTCAATGCACCCTCTTTCGCGGCCATGGAGCATTTATTAGGTGTTTGTGGTATACCAAGTACTCCGTCCTTGTCCACCGCACCCCCCACTGCCCCCCATACCAGCCTCACAGTGGCTTCCTGTCTGCATCTAAAACAGATCCACTCTGCATGCACCATCTGGTTCACCTCCCATTCCCCCTTCACTCACTGCCCATTTGCCTCTGTGCCAAGGCCTTTCTTTACTGCCACTGTTCCCTCTGCCCGTGCTGCCCCCACCCTCTACTCTGTTTGTAGCTACACATTCAGGTCTCAACCGGGAGCCACCTCCTCAGAGTGCTCTCATGAAGATCCACGTCATGCGTGCCAACTGTCTGCATCCCCTCACCTTCACCTCCTAGCGTCTCCAGTCAGAAATCTCTGTCTGCTTACACAGTTGTCTCTCCCCATCCAAAGGCGATAGGCACAGGGGCCTCACTCTGTTCTTGGCAAAGGAACTCTTGGCACACAAGCTGGATAAAAATGCCTAGCCTGGTTAATAGCAGAGAGTGAGGTTCAGAGAATGAAGCCAAATACCCACAAAATACCATCTACTGCCCCAGAGTGGTTGGCTACAGACACCTTGCTCTGTGGTAATCTCGAAGGCTTTCCTTGGGAGTACTTGGAGATTGTCATGTACGTGAGGTGGCTGCTGCTTCCCTTGTGATCATTTGGCATTCAAAGCAAGGAGAGGAGAAAAACAAAATTCAAATTCTGTCTATCTTACCTTAGGCCCCTTTTTTTTTTATTAATAGGACCTTTTCTATTACCAGGGCATCATTCAGAGATTCTGTCTCTGGCTCATTAGCTAGATCCGTGCCACCCGCTGCAAGGCAGACTGGCAACCAAGGGCTCAGGTTCCACACAGGTGAAAGCAAAGACGATTGGGTGGGTTGGACCACATTGTTGAATAAAGAATCGCAGGGATGGCCCCCAGAGAGATGTGGTGTCTCACTCAAGGCCTTGACTGTAAGCAGCAGAAGTGAGACTTGAACCCCTGTGTGTCTGACTCCAGTATGGGTCTGTGCCCATTTGCCACACCCTGGTGTTGGCATTGTGGCCCCCAACTGGAGGGGAAAGGCAAGTCATTCAGGTGTAGCAAGCCAGCCGGTGTAGGGCCTGCATGTTTGTTTGGATCTATGCTGGCCTCTCCTGTTCATCCCTCTGGCCCTTCCTCCCATAGGCAGCTAGCCCACACTCTGGGCAAGCAGTCCACTCAGGGCCTGACCCCACCCATTTGTCTTCCTCTGCCCGTATGTGTTGGCTGTTCTTTGTGCAGAGCCCCTGCCCACCCTGCACCGTTCTGCTCGCCCTCTGAACTCAACCTAGAGACCAAGTCCTCTGACTCTCTTTGTCCCACAGTCATGTGATACCAACAGCGTGCCCGGGACAACATAAGGTGTCGGATCCTGCCCTTGCAGAGTCCACACTCCGGAGGTGGAGAAAGACGATATACAAACGACCAAGGAAATCGGACCACACACAGCAGGATCAATGCTGTGGCCAAAAGCAACAGGCCACGTTCAGAAAAACCTGGCTAAGACATTGTGGTGGCAGAATGGCACCCCTAAAGATATTCACATCCTATTCCCCAAACTCTAGGTGTTTTACCTGGCCAAAGGGAAGTTAGTTTGAAGCTGGAATTAGGGTGTATACAGAGAATTGGACTGGCTTCAAGTTTGGTTCCTTATCTAAAGGCTTGGAATCTGCAGGCGTCTCTGTTCTGTGCTGAAGTTTCCATGTTTTATGCTAATGAGGTCAGGGCCAGGGCTGGACGTGTGGGGAAAACCAATTATGTGATTGGAGATTGGAGGTTTAAGTCAAAAGGTATCGTCCCAATCTCCAGAAGGGAGGAGAGGCTAGTGAGTCACTGACCCCAGCGAAAAGAAACCCTGCCGCAAACTCAAGAAATCCTCCTTGCAGCCGGGCGGTGGTGGCGCACGCCTGTAATCCCAGCACTCGGGAGGCAGAGGCAGGCGGATCTCTGTGAGTTTGAGACCAGCCTGGTCTAGAGAGCTAGTTCCAGGACAGGCTCCAAAACCACAGAGAAACCTTGTCTCGAAAAAACCAAAAAAAAAAAAAAAAAAGAAAGAAAGAAAGAAAGCCTCCTTGCCTAGTAGCGCTCGGCACGGCCACCAAGGAGGCCCAGAACCATATTCTTGCTGTTCGGAAGACAAGCAAAGCTTCGTGCTGAGGACCCCAGGCCTCCTGTATGACTGACTCTCTTTTCTTGGTTCTGAAATTTGTCTCAACCCTTGTTGAGCTCTCCAAGTCTTCGCAATAATTATCAAACTTGGGTGAGTGGGGCAACTCCCGATTTTGTAGCTGGCCTGTCAAGGGCGGCACTGGGGCACCTGGGCATGGGACAGGCCTGTGAGAAGGAGGGTTCAGCTTCAAACCATGTAGTCCACCTTGATTCCGGGTGGTTGGTGTCAGAAGTTATTGTAGCTTGTTACTCAGTGCCTCTGGGTCAGAGTCACGACCCTGAGGGCTCTGCCGCTCCACCGTTCTCACACGGCTCCTTCAGAATGGAAGTGTGCACACCTAGCGTGGGCAGCACCCAGTTAGTGATAATCTAGCCCTGGAGAAGGAGGGGGAGGAGAGAAGGAAAGAGGGTGGACAAGAAGCTCGCCAGAGGGAGGCAAAAGAGAAAGAACCAGATATTATGGGAAGGACTCAATCCGGGATGCTGGCTTTAAGGATTCGTAAGGATGGAGGCTAGGAACGTTCCCAGACCTCCAAAGGGAACACAGCTCTCAACATCTCAAATTCAGTCTGAGAGGAACCAAACTCTAAACTCCTGGCCTCCAGAACAAACCTGTGCTCTCCTAAACAAGGTGTGGTGGCTTCAGGTTTTAATTTTCCGTTACTTAGCGTGTGTATCTCGCTGGCTATTGTGGTAGGTTTTGTTTGTTTTTCAGTAGGGAATAGATAGAGGGGGGTTATTTCATCCAGAAAGGGTCAAGGAAGGCATGTGTAAGGTGACAAGATGACAAACGCCTCAGAAGGAAGTCACGTTGTCACCGGTTCTGTCTATAGGACCCTCGGAAGCGTCAACTTAAACTATTTCAGCTCGCCAAAGTGAGCAGTGACATCCCAACTGGTCTCCTTCCAGATACGGTGTTGGCTTTATTTATTTAAACACTACCGTAAGGGGGTTGAAGAAACGGCTCAGCGGCTGCACACATAGCTGCTCTCCCTGTCTCCCAGAAGACCCGCAAGGCTGCTTGAAACCAGATTTAATTATAGTTCCAGAGGGGTTGATGCCTTCCTCTGGACTCTATGGGCACAGCACGCATGTGGTACACGGATACAAGCAGGCAAAATACCCAATGCGTAACATAAAAATTAAATTTAAAAAAAGCTAAAGTATATTTGTCTTTCTGTGATACATGTTCATTGAGGTCCATACACACTTAGGTGTGTGTAGCCACCACAGTGTTAGATACGAGACAGAAAATAGTACCAGTGTCCATGGGCTTCCTCCACCCCCAGCCTGACACTGTTGGTTCCTCTTGGGAGCTTTGCTTTGAAAGCAAATGCAATGACCTCAGATGCACTGACCCAGGTAGCTTGGGAGACTGGCTTCTCTCTGCACAATGACATTGAAAATCCATTGAGGGCCTACGAATTAATAGTCTGTTGCTTTTTGTTACAGTGTAGTATCCAGTGGACGAATGGATAGTTAGACTGTTCCAGATATTTGCAACTCTAGTTTTCATAAGAATCTACAATCTGGGGTTGCCAGATCATATGGTAACTATGCAGTTAACAGTACAGGAAGCTTGAGGATTGTCTTGAATTCCCATCGGCAATAAATAGATAGGCATCCCAGTTGCTCTGTATCCTTGTCAGCACTTGGTACTGGCAAGATATTTGTTTGATTCATTCTAATGGCATGTGATTATAACTTATCTCCCTAGAGGCTGATGGCATTAAGCATATTTCGTGTGCTTATTAACAGTCCTACAGATCCTGTTTGGTGAAGTGGCTACTCAAATCTTTCTCACAGTTTTTATTTGATTGACTGATTGATAATTGTAGCCCTGGCTGTTCTAAAACCCACTCTGTAGTCCAGACCAGCCTCAGACTCAGAGATCCACCTGCTTCTGCCTCCTCCTAGTGCTGGGATTAAGGGTGTGCACCACCACCTTCCAGCTCCCATTGTGTTTTGAGGGTCTTTTATACTTTAATCATACATGCACTGGATATGGGGTTCGTGCATTTTTCAGGCCCAGAGCTTGTCTTCCATCTCAGCTGAAGTTTCAATGTGAGGAGGTCCAGCTGCCCTTGTGGCATTGTGCTTTGAATGCTGAGAACTCCGTGGGCATGTCCTAGTCATGAAGGTTTTCTCCTATTTTATTCCAATGTTTTTTAACTTATAATCTATTAGAGTTCATTTTTGTAAAGATTTAATGTAAGATTCTTTTTGCCTGTTAGTGCATTTTGTCTACTTTGGGTTTGTTTATTTTGACATAGGGTCTTTTGCATCCCAGGCTGGCCTCATAATCATTATATAATCAAAGATGGCTATGAATTTATAAACCCTCTGTTTCTACCTCCCAAGTGCTAGGTCACCTATGCACACAGTCACACTCGATGTGTGTGGTTCTAGGTCACCTATGTGCACAGTCACACTCAGTGTGTGTGGTTCTAGGTCACCTATGCACACAGTCACACTCGGTGTGTGTGGTTCTAGGTCACCTATGCACACAGTCACACTCAGTGTCTGTGGTTCTAGGTCACCTATGCACACAGTCGCACTCAGTGTGTGTGGTTCTAGGTCACCTATGTGCATAGTCACATTCAGTGTGTGTGGTTCTAGGTCATCTATGAGCACAGTCTCTCAGTGTGTGTGGCACTAGGAATTAAACCAGGGCTTCATAAATGCTTGGCAAAGACTCTACCAGCTGAGCCTATTCCCAACTCCTACTTCAGCTTTTGTTGTTGTTTGCTTGCTTGCTCACGTCATTCTTTGGATTCTTTTATTTTCTTAGAGACAGTTTCTCCTTATGTAGGCTGACTTTGAACTCACAACACTCCTCCTTCCTCTTTCTCCCAAGTTGCTGGGATTTGGGCCATGAGCAATCACTTCTGGCTATTTATTTATTTATTTATTTGTGTGTGTGTATGCACATACAACAATGTATTGTGGAGGTCAAAGGACAACTTACAAGCATCTCTTCTGTTTTTGGAATATTGTTTTAACTAGGCAAAGATGTGTTGCATTTGTTTATGCTGCAAGATATTACTTCAACTATGTAAAGTTGTGCTACATTTATTTATGCTGCATTTGTTTCATGATATAAGGGTGTGTGTTTAATTATGTGAAGATGTGTTGCTGTTTCACCTTGACTGCCTAAGGCACCTGATTGGTCTAATAAAAAGCTGAACAGCCAATAGCTAAGCAGAAGAGGGATAGGTGGAGCTGGCAGACAGAGAGAATAAACAGGAGTAGAACCTAGGCTTGAGAGGGGAACGAGAGTAGAAGGAAGGAAGAGAAGAAGGAAGAGAAGATGAGGAAGGCACCTGGGACCAGAAGCCGGACAGCAGCCAGCCAGATGTGAGAAACAGTGAAAGATACACAGAGGAAAGAAAAGTAAAAAGCCCTAAGGCAAAGATAGATAAAGAGAAACAGGTTAATTTCAATTTAAAAAGTTAGCCAGAAATGAGCCCAAGCTAGCCTGAGCATTCAAAACTAATAATACATCTCCATGTCATGATTTGGGAGCTGGTTCGTGGCCCAAAAGAAAAAGTCTGGTAAACCCTTCTGTTCTGCCACTGTGTGGGTTCTGAGGATCAAACTAAACTCGGGTTTAGTCACCAGGCTTGGATTATAATTTTTTACTATATCCCTTTGAACAGTTTTGGGCTTTACAATAGACTTGCTAACTTTTCTTTGTCTGTTTAAAGTTCCTATCTGCCATTTCCCTTCACCCTGCCCCCTTTACACTGTGTCTGTCTTCTAGATAACATTGTTACCATTGAAAACTCTGTAAGATAATGTTATATTTTCAACCATCCGATACATAGTAACAGAGGAGAAGCAGCCTGCGATATTCACCCAGATAATTTCTGGGTGGCATTTCTGTTGCTCTTGCTTCCAGTTTCCTCCTGATAAAATCAGGCACTTGCTGCTAAGCAACTCCTCCCAGAAGCCCTAGGGCAGCTCCAGCAACAGGTTCCATGACCTTCCTCCACCAGAAAGCCTTCACACCCTTCCATGAGGTCTGAGGTCACAATTCTTTTCCTTCAGCACTTGAAGAATATTATTCCAGGGGCTGCGAGATGGCTCAGTGGTTAAGCGCACTGACTTCTCTTACAGAGGACCCAGGTTTGCTTCCCAGCACCCACATGGTCCCAGATCTCCATCCTAAAGAATCCAATGTCCTCTTCAGACCACCAGGCATTCACGTGGTACACACATACATGCAAACAAAACACTCACACACCTCAAGTAAAATACATAAATCTATTTTTAAAAACTTTTTAAAGAGGCAGAATGTGGAGAAGGGAAACACAAATCAAAGGGAAAGCTGTGTGGATGAAAGGTGGCAGGGGGCAGAGGAGATGAGGAAGTCTGGGCTAAAGATAAACTGGATAGAGAGAGGTGAAGATACACAATCAGATAATGGAGAGAAGTCTCATCTCTCCAAGACCTTGAAAACCAGGTCAATCTCTGTTCTTTGGGAGGGGAAGGAAGAAAAACCGAAGCGATATAGGGCAGGATGGGACTGGCATCACAACTTGGCACTTGTTATTCAGTAAAGAAGGAATTGATGTAGAGTGGAAAGATGGGGAGACAGGATGTAGACACTGACTGACCCGGTTGCTAGGATTCAGTCTCACATCTCTTGGCATTCTTTGCCCAGCTCCCAGAAGCCTGCCCCACCCCTAGAGCATCCCTCGGCTGTAGACCATGGGCAGTGGATGACCCTGTTCTCTTCTGTGAATCTTCCTTGGGTGATCAGATTACTGACGCTGGCCCAGTTGTCCCTCCAAGGTTCTAATTTCTATTAGCAATCTAGTGGCCAGTGTTGACCCCACCCTGTGCTGCCTGGAGCTCGTAGGACAGTCAGTTCCCTGGCAGGCTTTGCTTCCCTCCAGGTTTCCAGCTGGCTGAATGCTGTGTGGACCTGGGTCAAAGTTCTTACCCACAGTCTACCGGCATCCTGCTGGCCAGGCTTCAGCACCTGGTTCCATGGCACTTGCTCTGGGTTTCTCAAGAGTGCTTCAGAGGATCTCTGACTGCTGAGCCATGAGCAGCAGGAGCTTTGAAATGGCCTCTCACTTCTGCTCCACCGGGTACTCTAAGGAAAGAGTGTTTTGTGTTCAAGCAGCTGAGCTTAAAGCTGCTGGCCCTCTTTCTAGCTATGTGACAAAGGCAGACATCTCAATGTCTATAACCCCAGCTTTGCTTGTCTGGGAGACAGGAGTGTGGTGGGGATGAGGTGCAACCGTGTCTAGAGAGTTCTTTATCTCGGGATGAAGCACACACGGTAAATGCTCAAGAAGCCATCGCTGCGGGGGCTGGAGAGATGGCTCAGCAGTTAAGAGCACTGGCTGCTCTTCCGAAGGACCTGGGTTCAATTTCCCAGCACCCACATGGCAGCTCACACTGTCTGTAACTCCATTTCAGGGAATCTGACACCTTCACACAGACATTCATGCATGCAGAATACTCATGTAATAAAAATAAATAAAATTAAAAAAAAGAAAGAAAATTAAAAAAAAAAAAGAAGAATCCGTAGCTGCTCTTGATTCTACGTGATCAATTATGTGTTCAGTTGCAGAGTTCTGAGCTGACCAGCTACAGAGCTCAGATTCTGCTCACGTTAAAAGTAATGGGAAGATTCTATTTGGGGCCCTCAGATTCCCAGGGAATTGTGGGATCACCAGGGGCTGAAGGCTGCCGTGAGGTTCTCAGGTGAGGTTACTCCCCTCCCTGCAGTATGAGACAAGCTGCTCTTGTACTTCCGCCATGGGAAGTAGGTTCCATCGGACACCCTCTTGTCAAGACTACACCCACTGGGAGAGCAATGGATACAGGCAAGGGAGGGATGAGGTGAGGATTCTCCAAAGCCCCCCTCCCAGATCAAAGGTCTTCCTTCTTACAGCTACAACCATAAGCAGTCACTCACTCTCTCAGCATCACAGTCTTCTCAGCTTTAAATCAAGGCCATGAGTGGTAGGGACTGAAGACTTCAGCCAATAATGTAAAGAAAGAAATATAAATTGGACTGGGACCCTGAGCTAGTGCTCGATTATAAAATATTATTATTATTATTACACACGACTGCTCTTTCAGTCCTCATGCCCACCCCTGGGTGTTATTGACCTTGCTGTCCAGATAGAGAAACTTACAGGGACTCATTGATTTAGCCAAGGACACAACGGGGCCGTGGTTCCAAACACTTGCTTAAAAGGTTATTTGCTTCCTCACAGGCCTGACGCATTATCGAGGTGGGGAGGGGAGCAAGGGTGTCCTCCTGTTGTGGGAGGCACTCAGTGTGAGCAGCTGCCCAGAACAGAACAGGCGTGGGGATAAAGGGTCTTATAAAGAAGAGGATATGGGGCCTCTATCTGAGATCCTCCCTATGTCAAGCAAGGCACCGTATACAGAGCGAGTCCCCTTGTGCTTGCAAAATGTGTCTGCTCTCAGCACACACCTGCTCTGTGCTTTTCTTCTTTTTGTTGTTGGTTTGGTTTTTTTTGTTTGGTTTGGTTTCGATACAGGTTTCTCTGTGTAGCTTTGGAGCCTGTCCTAGAACTCTCTCTGTAGATCAGGCTGGCCTCAAACTCACTGAGATTCACCTGCCTGTGCCTCCCAAATGCCGGGATTAAAGGCGTGCTCCACACTGCCCAGCTGCTCTGTGCTTTTCTTATGAAGAATGTCAACTGTTTTTCAAGAATGCTGTTAAAACTGTGCCTAGGGACTAAGATAGGGTCCCGGGGTCTGAGGTCACGAGGGTTAGGAGGAGACCTGAGCCAACCAGGTTCTATGGTTGTATCCAGAGGGCACAGCTGGGGAAGGCTGGATGCCGAGGACCAGAAGGACAGAGGGCAATCAGAGTGCCACTGCCGCTGGGGGCAGCTGACCAGAGGAGGCTTTTGGTCACACAGGGCAGGGCAGATCTCAGGGGATGCGAACCGCTCTGGCAGCAAACACCTGTCTTTCTTTTCCTTTTCTTTTCTTTCTTCCTTTTTTTCCCACTTAGGAAAAAGCTGTAATGAGACAAGCCCGTGAAACAGTAAGATTGATTGTGTCACTATGGCCTTTAAGGGAAGAAAGGGGGAAAAAAATCAAATTATTGGACGGGGTCCTTTATAGGAGTCGCTGCTTTAATTTATTTTCTTATATTTTGTCAATAGCTGTTGTTTTTTCTTAAACAAGTGCAGCGCTTAATAAATGGATTTTGCTTGGGCAAAACCAACAGTCATTTCACACTCTTCCCTCTTAGCTTGCTTGAAACATGGTGAGTGGCTGAGCTAGACCACAGGCCTGACCACCACGGTCACAAGTAACTCTAGAGAGGTGCATAGTTCGGGGGAGGGATGGGGCCAGGGATGGAGGGCTGTGCTGGACTCCAAAATTGCCTGGAGAACCTTTCTTCAGATGTCCAGTCCCCCTTTTGGAGTCTGGTTCTGGGAGCTGAACTGAGTCCCCAGTTTAAAGAACAACAGCAATCAGGCTCCAAACCCAGCTCCTCGGCCCAGCCTCCCTGTCACCCAGGGTAGCTTCCAGAACCTCCTAGATGCTGGGCTCTGCTTCCTGAGTCTGCCTGGAGCTCAAGTTCCCCTGAAGAGGCAAAGTTCAGTCAGAGAAAACTCTGGAAATCATCACCATCCATTCATCCATTGGGGTTGGTTGGGCAGGTGTATAGTCACACCTCCAGGTACCGCTAAGCAATGACCAAATACACAGAGAAAAGAAGACTTCTTCCCCACAGAGCACTTGGCCCACAGGCTTCACCACCACTGTAGCACACAGTGGGGTCCTCAAACCCAAAGATTCCCTAGGATCCAGCAAGTGCTTAGACGAAAGAGGAAATAGGCTTGCGTTTTCTAATTGGGTCTACTGCCCAAGTGTGCCTTGTAATATGCCATCCCACAGATAGATACCCTTCAAAAGCCGAAGTTCCTGTATCTCTAAGACCGGTACTACCACTATCCCCATACCCACTGCCCGGCTTCCCCGCCACCACCGCTGCTCAGGCCCACATACACTGTTCTGCTCCATTTGTTTTTTGTTTGTTTGCTTGTTTTTCATGGTTTGTTTGTTTTTATGAGCATTGATTGGTGTTTTTCCTGCATGTATGCCTGTGTGAGGATGTTGGATCCCCTGGGACTGGAGTTACAGACAGTTGAAAGCTGCCATGTGGGTGCTGGGAATCGAACCTGGGTCCTCTGGAGGAGCAGCCAATGTTCTTAACCGCTGACTCTGCTCCGTTTTTAAAGGCCACTCTGGCTTGCAGTTTGCTTTAATTCAACCCTCCAGGGAGGCCATACCCTCTTCCCTGCAACACACTCTCCCATCCTCATTCCAAGCCCTGCATCCTCTGCTTCCACTAAGTCTCAAAGCTCCCAAGAGCACAGAGCTGGAGCCACCATTGGCAAAAGATATGTGACCAGATGGCCTGTCCCTGAAGCCAGCATGGCACAGCAGTCTCCCTAGGACATCCCAGCCTGGAGCTCCAGAGCTAGCAGAGTGCCCAAGGGTCCTTCAGGGCATACACACACACACACACACACACACACGCACGCACGCACGCGCGCGCACACACACACACACACACACACACACACACACACACCCATGAGCTTGAACACCTATAGGGCTGCCTGCCTTAGGCCAGAGCAAGTGGGCCTCCCAGGAACTCTGCCCCTACCTACCTAAAATAACAATTGCTGGAGAACTGGGAGGAAACGTTGCAGATCAGGAAGAAAGCAAGAGGGCAGAGCCGCAGGCTGCCACGATAAATTCACAGAGGTTCAGGGAAGTGAGAGGCTGCAGGGCTGGACTAGGCTTGGTATCTAAGCACAAGCTGCCAGGCCTGAAGCGGGCTGGCCACACTGCTCTCATGGGCCTAAACCAGGAATCTAGTTGGTCCTGTACTTCTGTCTTGGGGTAGGAAGGTGAGAGGGTCTCACTCTGGACCCAAGCTGGCCTGGAACCCACAATTATAGGCCAGAGTGGCCTCCACCTCATGCTGACCCTCCTGGCTCAGTCTCCTGGAGACCAGAATTCAGGCATGAGCCACCACCATGTCCAGCTCTTTCCTGACTCCTCTTACATGGGGTGAAGCCCCAAGGCCTATACACTCAGCCATCTGTGCTGGCTGGGCCCTGAGACTGAGGGCACTAGAGTCAGCAGACTGGCCCCTTCAGCTGCCCTTGGACATGGTCAAAGGAGAGGGAGACCGTTGACAGGGATGTTCAAATGGTTGTTTTAGACAGTGATAATGGTTGTGAAGAACAGCAGGCAAGCAGGGCTGGGGAAAGAACTCAGTCTGTTTCTAAGCTTGAGGACCTCAGTCCAACACCCAGCACTTCCCAAAAAAATAACTAGGCATGGGGGCTAGAGAGGGGGCTCAGTGGTTAAGAGCACTGGCTCCCAGCACCTCATGGCAGCTCACAGCCATCCAAAAGGGCAGTTCTAGGAGATCCGACAATCTCCTCTGACTTCATAAGCACCACACGTACACACATGCAATACACGTAAAACAAATACATCTAATAAGAGTTTTTAATTAATTAATTAATTAATGTAAAAGACTAAGTGTGGTGATGGAGCACTTGTAATTGCTGGGCTGGCAGAGACCTTCTGAATGAGCATTGGCATACACACACACACACACACACACACACACACACACACACAGACATGGGAGGGAAGAAGGGAGGGAGGGAGAGAGAGAATAGGCAAGAACCAGAGCACATGGTACACACCTAATTACAGCCATCCTGGACGCTGAGGCACGAGACTTGACAGATTTAGGCCTGCTTGAGCTACAGAGCAAGTTCAAGGCCAGTCTAGGCAAGATCCTATCTCAAAATAAAAAGCGAAAAAAGGTCTGGGAATGTTGCTCAGTGAGTGAGCACCTGCTTAGCATGTTCGAGGCCCTGGGAACAACCCTAAGGGAAAACAGAGAAAAGGTACCGTTGCCCAGGAGAGCACTTTGGGCTGCTCCGGAAAGCACAGAAACACCCTTCAAGAGGGACCACTGGGCTGTCTTGAGTGTAGACGAAGGGGAAACTCAAAGAAGAAAGCATTCTGGAGGAGGGAGCTGTGGATACAAAGGGCCTGGGATGGGCCTTGGTTTGGCTTCAGCAGCAAGGAGGAAGTGGGGTTGGTTCACAGTCACCCCAGTGCAGCTAGCTCTCCTGGCCACTGAGCCCGACTGAAGGGCAAGAATAAGTTGGTGGCTGAGCTTCTCACATAGCAGCGTGTGCTGGTCAACTTAGTGTCGCTATAACAACAGACCTGGGCTTATATAAGTTCACCACTCTGGAGGTGTCAGCGCAGGACAGGACAACCCTAACCCTGGGATTCTTGTGTGGAAAACTCATCTGGACAGGGGTTTTGTAGTGTCCAATCACACACATCGTGAACTAGGAAGCAAAGAGAAGACCAGTCAAGGGCCCCTCAGTCTCCTTTGTGGGGACGCCCCCACTGATCTACAGCCTTCCCAGGAGGCACTTCCTCTCTCAGATCTCTTCCTGAAAGGTTGGTCTTAGGGACCTCACCTTTACCATGCAGACCTCTGTGACGCTCGCCTGAACACCCACAGAACCACGCCTGAATCTGGGAGAAGAGCTGGCTCTTTGTGTTTCCCGTATGAGAACTCCAAAGCGCACAGCTGATCTCACCTTGTCTGATGGTAGGATCAGAGGCCCAGGCATTTGTCCTGGACCTCCACAGCAGGTTTCCTCCTGGGCCTGCTGCTGTGTGTTAGTCCTCCCTTCCCTGGGCTTCCCTCTGTCTGGAAAACACGCGGAGATAGCTTAGGTCCCGGACTTCCTTGAGTCACCCTGGCTCCTTCCCACCTCTTCAATGCCTTCCCTTCCATGCCACTCACCAATTATGGACCTCCCAGCGCACAGGAAGAGGGTGACTCTGCTCTTTTTCACCAAGCCCTAAACCAGTGTGCTACCAGAAAGGATCCATAGCTGGAGTATGGGAGGGCGTGTCCAGGAGCACGGGGAGGGCGTGCCTAGCACCTTTCACAGTGTGAAACAAAGAGCCCTGAAGATCCAGGGCTCCAATACCTGCCAAGTCCAGCCAAGGACTGAACCCACAGCAACCTTGTCTTCCCCCCTCTACCCCCGCCTGTATGCTTCTGTACTTTAAGCTTAAGTTACCGGAACACTTCCGATTTAGACTCGGTTGATCAGGATTCCTTTATCCCATCTCCTTGGCCCTGGATCCCCAGAGAATAGGGGTAGAGTGACAGATGGGTCATCAGCCAGCCTTGTCTCCCCTGGCTCCCCAAGACACACACTAGGACAGCTGGCTCCCAGATGCCATCTTCTGCGTT
>NW_024545130.1:27500-29968 GCF_018167655.1 Microtus oregoni
TGAACCAGTCTGCGGGTCTGGGGGAGTTAGCGTGTTTTCACTTAACAATATTCTCAACGTACAACGGATCTCAAGGCAAGTCCCAGACTTAGGCTCCCCATTCTGGCCTAACCTTTACAGCTTTCTTCAGGTACTTTGCTGAATTAAAGCGGCCAAGTTCCTGGCCAGAGACCGACCAAGGTATGGATAGTACCCAAACTGACCCCAAGGTACCAGGACTTCCCATGTCACCTGCGGACCTGACACATTCACAATCTCTGCCTTACATTTGCAGCATCTGTTTTCTCAGAGTTCAGATCCTTACCCTGGCTCCCTGTATCCCTGGCTCATCCTAAGCATGGGTACCAGGCTCCTGGCTCCTTCTCCCAGAGTTTCCTGAGACCAAGAAATGGACAGGAAGCAGAGGTCAGAGGGAATTTCCATGGGACAACCGCCACTAGAGACGCCAGTCCGTGAGGGAAGGGAACGGAAGCTACCATATACAGGGTAGCTGATTACAAGCCACAGAAACCTTTGGAGGTACTGGGAGACTTAGCTAACTAAGTCATAGAGATTTCCAGATTTACTGACAGTCTGTCTGAGAGTCTGCTAAAACTCCTGGCCTGAGAAGACAGCAGGTGGGGCAGGGTGTAGGGGGAGGCAGGGCAGGCTGTTTAGAGCCCACTCCAGCTGTTTCTCACTCTCTGGAACTCAGAACCCAAGCCTCCCCAGCAGGGATGTGTTAGTATAATGGGCATGTGGTCCTTTAAGGGGCCTTGGGAAGCCTTGAGGGACAGTCCCACTGCAGTGTATGATGGAGGAGGAGGGGCCCCAAAGCAAGCATGAGCTCTCATGCTGACCCTGGCAGAGATGAGTTGGGAAAGATTCCGTTGCAGCCCGGCTTCCAGAGGCTGTGGGTACAGCCTGACGCTCCTGCTCAGACAGGCAGCATGCCTGCAATCACGGATCTGGGCAGCTGAGCAGTTCTTAGATGGACTGAAATGGCATGCTTTGCATCCGGGGAACTTAAAGACAAACTGTCCAGTCCCTAAGGGAATGCTGTCGACTATGAGATGCACAGAGAAGAGTGCTCAGCTCAAAGTTCTGAGAGCTGGAAGTGTTGGAGCACAGCTCAGGCATCTGGCAAGGGCCTTGTTCCCACACAACATAGTGGAGGCCTCACACAGCAGGACAGAGTTCACTTTGATGAAAACAGCCACTCCACATGTAGCCCACCAGTGACCGATGGGCTAATCCATTCAGAAGGACAGTCACCATGTCCCAGTCACCTCTCAAAGGTCCCATCTCTCAACACCATGAAATTGGCAGCCAGGCTCCCAACACACAAACTTTTGACACATTCAGACCATATGACCAGCAAAAGCACACTGACAGAGACAAGACCCCCCCCCCCCCAGGTCACTACAAGGGCTGACTGAACAAAGACACTCAGGTGCCACCAAAGAAGTGGTGTGCACCACTGACTGCTGTGAGCTGTGTGACATTCTGCATGTCCCTACAGCTCTGAACTCCATTTTGTACATTGTATTAGGCTACTTCACCCTGTTATAAGGATTAAACGAATACAGTATTTACTTAAAAGAAAATACACAGATTAGAAGTGGGAACATATGTCCACATAACAATCTGTACACAAAAGTTAATAGCAGCTTTTTGTAACTGCTCAAACATCCCGAATGCTGCATCAATGTGGATGGATAAACAATGACGCAGCCATAGGACCATCACTACCAATAAAAAGAAAATACCTCTGCGGCTCCTGGGAGCATATGCCCACCTCCAAAACATCGTGAGAACACAAAAGCTCAAAGGTGGTGGATTCATGAATAGTCATGTCCCATTTGTACTAATGGCCTTGGAAGTTCCCGAGAGACAAATCACAAGTCCAATGGATCCATTACTCCTAGAGAAAATGGGGTTAGGGTCCTGCAGGCCTCTGGTTACATTTTTGCCAATTGATCAATATGTAACTTAGTGGTGTGTGTCTTCTATTAAAGGTATAACACTTGTGTGTGTGTGTGTGTATGGTGTGTGTGTGTGGGGGGGGGGAGAGAGAGAGAGAGAGAGAGAGAGACTTGGCGTTGAACTTGTGTCCCCAAGACCACAGGTCACACCTGAATGAGGTTTATTTAACATGTAGTCCCTGTGGGATACAAAGCAGCCTTCTCCTTGTGATCAGGACCACCCACCAGCATTTCTCCCTTACATTCTGGGCTATTTAAAACAAGGAAAATGCCAAGAAAGAACAGTAAATGGCAACAGAGATAGCGCTAAGTAGATTGTAAAAGAGTCGCTTGTTTGGGTGTGAGTGTTGGTTTGAGTTGTTTAAGTATTCATAAGTCTCATTATAAAGTCACCATTCACTCGAAAGTTACTTTGTCTTTTTTTTTAAATAATTTGCTTCTTTATTTATGTGTCTAGGTCTGCTTACACTAGCTCATGTGTTTTGCCATGCAGGCAAGGTGCCT
>NW_024545131.1:0-29895 GCF_018167655.1 Microtus oregoni
TGAACTTGGAATTGGCACAGACCCTGAAGGAAAGACCACTGGCTTTTTGTTTTATGCTGTAGGGTCAGTTTTGGTTTTGTAGTGCTGCTTTATAGCCCTCTTCACTGTAGGAGCTGTGTATTCAGTTGCTGCTCTTCTTTACATTCCAGGTAGCATTGTACAACACTGATCAGGACGGCAGTGATAGTCCACGCAGCAGCCTTAACAACAGTCTCTCAGACCAGAGTTTGGCGTCTGTTAATTTGAACAGTGTTGGAAGTGTGCATAGTTATACACCGGTAAGTCCTGATGAAGTTAGTTTCTTTGTTAGATATTCATTTAGTACAGAAATTCAACCAAGCATACATTAAATGCCAACTTAAAAAAAAAAAATGAAGATGTGGGCTAATGAGGTAGCTCCGCGAATTCCATCCCCAGAATCCACATGGTGCAGGGAAAGAACCGATACCTTCAAGTTATCCTCTGGCCTCCAGCATGTGTGTCATGGCACATGCATGCATACCAGCACATACATATAAATAAAATAAGTGAAAGAAAAGAATGAAATGTGTATTTCTCTCTACTCAGTTAATAAATTCAGCCAGTAGAGCAGTCTGATTTTTTTTTTTTTTATTTCAGTCTGGAAAATATGGCCATGGGTGTGAGGGACTTGTGTATAAATATTCTTACTCTTGTACTCATTTGTTTACCTTTGGGTTATCAGACGTTCTTTTTGGAAGATATGGTTACAGTCCTTCCTGTTAAACAGTACAGGCCCCAAGAGTTATACAACATGCTGTTCATTGTTGTAATAGGAAAAGCACAGAGGACAAAGATACAAAGCCTCTCTTCTTCACCAGTAGGTATGAAAATCAAAGAATGCTTGTGCTAGTTAGGTTTCTGTTGTTATACCATGACCAAAAGCAAATTGGGGAAGAGAGGGTTTATTTTCTTACAGCATACAGTCCACTATAGGAAATCAAGGCAGAAACCCAGTAGGTAGGAACTGAAGTAGCAGCTACAGAGGAGTGCTGCTTAGTGACTTACTCCTCATGGCTTGCTCAGCTTGCTTTCTTTTAGTACCCAGGAGCACCAGCCCAGAGGTAACACTACTGACAGTGGGCCAGGACCTTCCGCCTACAGTAGGTAGTTTTTGTTTTGCTTTGTTTTTTTTTTTTTTTTTAAAAATGCCCCATCGGCCAGTCTAATGGAGACACTTTTTCAATTGAGGTTCCCTCTTCTCAGATGTATCAAGTTGACAAAAACCTACCTAACACAACGTTCATGTCCCTTATACGTAATGGTGTAGTACTTGCATGTGGCCTACACAGTTCACTTATTTTAAATCCTCTTTCAATGACTTAAATACCTATTATAATGTACACAACAAAAGAATTTCCCCGAAAATATTTTTTATCTGTTTGGTTGAATCCACAGACATGGAACCCACAGATGTGGAGAGCCTACTGTACTTAGGTGATTAAAGAAATGAAGAGATTGTTAGTAAGCAAACATTTAATGATTTTTAGTTGCTTAAGTGTTAAGTGTCTTGATACCAAAGAAATCAAAGATTAGGGCTTAGTATTATAACATAAAAGTAAGCATTAAACATTTATTGGATCTGAGACTGTAGTTCCGTTGATAGAGTGATCGTCTAGCATGCATGAAGCCTTAAATTTGGGCAGGTAGTACTGGTCTGTAATCCCAGTACTTGGGATGTGGAGGAAGGAGGATCAGAAGCTAAAATGCCAGTCTCAGGTATATAATGAGCTCAGATTCAGGCTGGGATACCTGAGACCTTGTCTATGAGAAAGGAGGTTGGGGGAGGGGAGGGGCAACAACATTCCTCAGACTAGAGGACAAAAGAACTAGCATGTCACACCTGTTGTGTGAGTATCAGACTGTTCAACTAGGCATTACAGACTGCTGCTTTCATTTAACAACAAAGTGTTGCCAGGTGGTGGTGGCGGCATATACCTTTAATACCAGCAGAAGCAGATGGATCTCTTGGGTCTGAGGCCAGCCTGGGTTACAGTGTGAGTTCCAGGACAGCCAGGACCACACGGAGAAACCCTGCCTTGAAAAACCAAAAACAACAGCAAAAATCCAACGAAGTGTCAGTCAGATATTTCTTAGCAACAGTGGACAGTGCTCTGTGGTACAAGTCTGTAGCCTTAGAAGATAATTTATATGTGATTAAGCAGTTTTATTTCTTACATAGATTAGTTTAAGAATCTACATAAAGGACTAGGCGGTGGTGATGCACACTTTTAATCCCAGTACTTGGGAGGCAGAGACAGACAGATCTCTGTGAATTTTAGACAGCCCGGTCTACAGAGTGAGTTTTAGGATAGCCAGGACTACACACAGAAACCTTGTCTGATTAAAACAAAACAAAAAAATCTGCATAAAACTTAAAAGTGTATAATTATAGGTAAGTAATACTGTGCAGTGTAAGCACATCAGAATGATGTCAGTTCCTACATCTCACATGGCAATATCAAACCAGACTGTCCCTATCCATGTGCAGACAGCATGAATAATGGGTTCTCTAGTGGAGCAATGGATTTTATATGGCAGTTGAATAGTTTTATATCTTGCAGTAATAGCCATTTTGGGAGTCAAGACAAACCTGTCCCTCACTGAGCCAGGGAGACCAATGAGAAGCTGCCCCATGGTTAACTCACAAGATAAGGCACCCTTCGCAGAACCACTTCTTGTCATGTTTGGGAATTATCAGAGTATGACATTAAAATTCTGTGCTTGGACTTTTCCTTTATAATTTGTGTGGTCATGTGTAAGGTTACCAGGATGCAGCTGATGGAGTCATTCCTCTTCATAAAAATAAATTAAAATTTAAAGAGGCTTATTTATTTTTATCTTATGTGTATGGATATTTTGTATTATATGTGTCTGTGGCTATGCATGTGGAGGTCTTTAGATCTTTTGGAACTAGAATTAGAAAAACCAAAGAAAAAAAGAAAATTAATATTTTCCTTATTATTGCAAATGCCATATGAGCATCATTTTGAATAACTAAATTTTTAGTAAATATACAGAACTTAAATTGCAGAACACTAAACAAATGGTAGTTTTTCACTTTTTGGTAGAATCCTTCAAAAATACAGTTGATGAAGGGCTGTAGATGTAACTCATTGGCAGAGCATTTGCCTAGCATATGTAGAACCTTGGGTTTCATCTCTAGCAAAAAAATAAAAATAAAAGGTATATAGTTATTTTTAAAAAAATCTAATTTCAGGTTGTACAGTTTTCAGAGCTAATTCTTGTTCACAGTTGTATATACCAGACTAAATGACCTCTGAGCTTCCCTGCATTCTCCATATTATCCTAGGCCTGCTAGGATTCAAGAGGCTCATGATTACATACATGACATGGCATGCAGGCAGCTAACTGACCCAAGCATAAATGAACAAAAATATGCCTTTTAAACTTAACATACACTCAATGCTTCTTATTTTTTGAGGTCTTGGTGGTATATCTATGCTACCTGTATAACTCAGGATCTCCTTTGGGTTTGCAGATTTGGGAGTCATTGTTTGGGTTTCTTTAGGGGGACAAGAGTTAGTATTAGGATTGCTGTCGGGGTATTGCACGTGCTGGACAGGCCCTCCAGTCTTCTGTATTGTTTATCTCTTCCATTCATGTTCCCTTCAGTTCCTTCTAAAATCGATGTATGCTGTTTTGGTCAGTGTCCTATGTCTGTTGATGGTATTTGAACTTACATGAAGATGATACAGAGAGATGGAAGCAGGATTTGGTAGCTTTATAGTATAGTGCAGTCTGTGGAAATCACGATGCAGAGAGACAGGGAGAATTCCAGTTTCAGCTTGTCTCTCACTTGCATTTCAATGACAAAAGTCACTGAATTTCTTTGAACTTACTGTCTTGCTTGTGCAAGTGGAAGCTGGATTGGATTTCTGTGGTTCCTCAAGATTCGTGCCAGTGATTTTCCTATGACCCTTCAAAGGTGTGCCTGGTTAAAAGATGGGAAAGCCATAGGCTGAGGTGATTGACTGAATTTCAGGTTGACACTAATGTCAAGCCATTATATTCATTGTTGTCTTTTATTAGGTCACTAATCATCCAGAACCAGTCTCTCAATCATTAACGCCTCAGCAGCAGCCACAGTATAATCTTCCAGAACGAGATAAACAACTGCTTTTCACAGAATACAATTTTGAAGATCTCAGTGCCTCATTTCGGAGTCTTTATAAGTCAGTTTTTGAGCAGTCACTCAGTCAACAAGGTGAGCTTCTTTTTGGTAATATAGATGTTTTAATTTAACACAGACTAGGTGTTAGACTTGCTTAATTTTAGAACAGTTACAATGAGGTTTGGGTAAGATTTATTACGCTTCTTGTGGCTTATTGATTTCTGTGTATATTTATGTTGTGGCAAAGGAATGACACATTCATTTCAACTTGTATGCATAGTTGACTTGATTACGAAGGTGTCCTAGAGCACTGTGCTGAAGAATTCTTACACCACATCTGTGGCATGTGGGATGTTGGAGTGGTAGTGGTTACACCACAAGAATACATGGGTTTTCTTTTCATTCTGACTAGCATTAGCACTGAGAAGCCCCTGGAGTTTATCACCATGTTTGTGGGTTTGTTTATGGCAGTTTTAAAAAATTGTGTATGTGTGTACATGAATGCATGTGTGTTCATGTATTGCTTTCTTACATATGAATGCCTTGCTTTGTAAATAATTCTACTGCAAGTGTCATAAGATAGAAGGAAATTTAACCGTGAATGCTCTTACTCTGTTTTAGGTTTGATGAGCATCCCTTCCGAATCTTCCCAGCAGCCCCACACTTCATGTTCCTATCAGCACTCTCCTAGCAGTACAGTGAGCTCTCACCCACACAGTAACCAAAGCAGCCTGCCCAACAGTCACAGTGGCCTCAATGCCACAGGCAGTAATTCAGTTGCACAGGTCTCACTGTCCCACCCCCAAATGCACACACAGCCCTCTCCACACACACCCCATCGACCGCATGGTTTACCACAACACCCACAGCGTCCCCAGCACCCAGCATCACACCCACAACAACACAGCCAGCTCCAGCCGCCTCATTCCCAGCACCCCTCTCCACATCAGCACATACAGCATCATCCAAACCATCAGCATCAGACATTAGCACATCAGCCACCCCCACCCCCACAACAGGTATCCTGTAATTCTGGTAAGTTTCTTTTGCTTTTGTTTGAATAACTGAATTAGACCTGTCCTTTGTTATTTGGGCCTCGTGCAGAACTTACTACTGAAACCTTTTTTACTTGTTCCCTTTCCTCTTTCTTTACTACAGTAGTAAACTATATATATATATGTGTGTGTGTGTGTGTGTGTGTGTGTGTGTGTGTGTGTGTGTGTATTCATTTCATCTTATTCAACCCATGGGTGACATATAGATTTCCTTAATTAAAATGCATCAATCAGCATAGGCAAACTCAGCCTTACAAGTTTTGCTTATATTCTTGTGTTGCCCCTGCCACTGCTTTTAGTGAGATTTGAATGACTGGAATGTGTGATCTATTTGCACCCCTGTGAGTCTATGTAAGTGTATAAGAAGCATCACAAGTTATGCCATAAAGACCTCTATTTGAATCTTTATTTTACAGCTCTTATGATTTAGAATAAATTGCTTGTTTTTATTTTTTTAGGAGTTTCTCAACAGGCGGTCTGAGCTAGTCTCAAACCTATGTTTACCTTCTATTTTACTAAAACAAACAAAAAATCGAAATGAATATTTTAAAATGAGTATTTTAAGAATCTATTGAACAGCCGGGCGGTGGTGGCGCGCGCCTTTAATCCCAGCACTTGGGAGGCAGAGCCAGGCGGATCTCTGTGAGTTTGAGGCCAGCCTGGTCTACAAGAGCTAGTTGCAGGACAGTCCCCAAAGCTACAGAGAAACCTGTCTCAAAAAAACAAAAACAAACAAACAAACAAAAAAGAGTCTATTGAACAAATAGCTTTTTAAATTTTTTGTTTGACTTTAATGGTTGGTTTTATTTTCCAAGTTAATAATTCTAAGTAGAGTAGGCTGGAGAGATGGCTCAGTGGTTGGGAGCATTGCCTGCTCTTCCAAGGGTCCTGAGTTCAATTCCCAGCAACCACATGATGGCTCACAACCATCTGTAATGAGGTTTGGTGCCCTCTTCTGGCCTGCAGATATACACGCAGACAGAATATTGTATACATAATAAATAAATAAATATTTAAAAAAAATAATTCTAAGTAGACTCTATAATTGAACATTTTCTGTCTTAATGAAATATTTCTTAGATATTTTGCAGTTATTTTTAGATAAATGCCATGAGAAAATTGTATTGTAGAATTAAAGCTCTTTTAGGGACAAGGAAAATGAAATTGTATGCCTTGTAAATATTTATATAGTCTTCAAAACCTTAAGCTTGTTATTCGTATGTCTCAGAGAATGGTTAATGACAGATCGGGCGGTTTCAGGAATATAAGTCTGTGGCGCTAGAGAGAAAAAGCCCAGTTAGAATCGACAGTTGGCACTCTCATCAGACTTCTTTGCCAGTGGCACCTGACAGAGAGAAGTCACCCCTTGGGAGGTAGAAGTAATCTCAGTGGCTCTGATGCATTCCAGTGAATTATGTATGAGGTGGGGCTAAACAAATTTTCTTTAATAGAGAGGAATGGAAGGATGAGAGCAGGAACGGAAGCTACTTGGGTACTCACTGTGTACTAGACAACCCAGATACATTATTATTCTTCCAAATCAAGTATAACTTAACAAAGTCTATAGATAGGCAAAGCGCAACTCAAAAGAACTGAAGCCATTTGCATAAGATGGCACTGCTAGTGGGTGACTTGGACACCCATAACACCAGATAGTCAAAAAGGACTAAAGCCATCAATGCTGATTTAGTGGGTAGCATTTACTCACTTCTGGAAGACTGTGTTGAGGACTTCCTGGTTCCTGAGGTTGCCTAAGCTTGTTAGCAGCCCCTTTCACTGTATAGTCCTATTCACTCCCATAGGTTGGAGCATTTGCTTATACTATGTTGCTTCTAAATCGAAACTGTCCATTATAACTTATGAAGAGAATAACTTTTTGGTAGTGTAGGAGATTGAATCTATGGCCTCACCATACACTAGGCAAATGCTCTTCCATGATCATTATCCCCAACAACAATGTGTCTTCTAAGGTCAACTACAAAGTAAGAAAATGAAATTTGAAAGAGGCAAGAACACTCATTTGCATGAGAGTTTCCCTTCCTGGTCATTATTTATACTATACAGATGAAAAGGGCCAGCACCAAGTTTTGTTTTTAAGGTGATAAGGCTATTTGCAGACTGTCAGACTAGAGATTAGAAGACCAGTATTAAAACCTTAAGTTCATTGCCAGGATCTTACACTACCTGTCGGTGTTCTCTTTATTTTACTTGAAAAATGGAGAGACGTGGAACTCTGGAGGAAGTTGATTCAAAGCCTGATACAATTGGTAAACATCTCTTTCTTTTCTTTTTTTTTTTTTTTTTGGTTTTTCAAGACAGGGTTTCTCTGTGGCTTTGGAGCCTGTAGACCAGGCTGGTCTCGAACTCACAGAGATCCGCCTGTCTCTGCCTCCCGAGTGCTGGGATTAAAGGCGTGCGCTACCATCGAAGACTAGACAGGATCAGCCAGTGTCAGAAATAAGGCCACTCACTGTCTTCTGTATGTATTCTTCCAGCAGTCACTATCCCAGTGTTAACAGTATTGTCACCATTACTTTGTAGGTGTTTCAAGTGATTGGTATGCAACACTTGACATGCTGAAGGAAAGCTGTCGAATTGCCAGCAGTGTTAACTGGTCAGATGTAGACCTTTCCCAGTTCCAAGGTAAGGGTTGGGTTCTTTCACACAGAACCAAATACCATGTATCTTTGTTGTTGAAATCAACATCTCCTACCAGGTATGTTGTTGGTATGTCTGCTCTTCCAGCATTTGGTGAGCAGAGGTAGGAGAATTGCTAAAAGTGAAGCCTGCTATAGACTACATAGCATAGCAAATGAGATGGGGGGAGGGGGAGGAAGAGAGAACACATTGGCAGTGGTTGTGTTAACGGACATTATTTATAAAAAACTTCTAATAAATTAGCCAGTTGATGTAGGAAAACATTACATATAAAAGTTCTGCAGGAATATTAGCCATGTTTGAAAGAATCAGTTTTCTTTTTGAGGCCATGGGACAATCACAAGTGCGGTTCACCTTTTACTTTTATCCCCCCATGTCTTATTGTATGTGTCTAGTATGTGTATAAGGAGTGCCAACACACACATGTATACATATGCACAAGTACATATCAGAGGATGATTCTTGGGAATCAATTCTGTTCTTCTACCATAGACTCCTAACAAGTAGAAATAACAAGCACTTTTATCAGCTGAGCCATTGTAGCAAGCTTTCTCATTGGACTTTATTTAGACCTCCAGCCCCCCAAATAATAACACAGAGGCTTTTTATTAGCTATGAATGCTTGACTTTAGCTTAGGTATGTTTCCAACTAGCTCATGTAATTTCAATTAACCTGTTTATATTAATCTATGTTTTTGCCACGTAGCTCATTACTTCTTTTCCATACTGTATCCATGCGCCTCAGTTTCTTCTCGAGTTCCCCCCTTTCCCTGGAATTGCTGCCTATTCCCTACTGGCTAGCTATTGGACATTCAGCTTTTTATTAAACCTATCAGAAAGCACCTTGGACAGAGAAACATTTTCACAATGTTTAAAAACTTATCCCATCTCTTTGGCCTAATTTGTGTGTATGTATGGTATGTGTGGGTATGCTTGCACACATGCAGGCCAGGCGTTGCTAACTTTTCTCCACCTTTTTTGGGGGGCGGGGGGACGACAGGGTTTCTCGTTGAACCTGAAGCTTACTGCTTTACCTAGAGTGGTTTTCCTCGTGTGTTGTGACCATCATGTTTTGTTTTGTTTTCATAGGCATGTGCCAGTACTCACTTTTAGTCAGGTTCTGGGGAATCCAAACTCAGGCCCTCATACAGCTCTACCCCCTTTTTGGGACAGGGTTTCTCACAGGCCTGGAGCTTACTAAGTAGGCTAGACTGACTGGCCAGTGAGTTCCAAGGACCTGTCTTTGGGAGCAAGCACCATGATTACAAGTATACCACCAAATCTGGCCCCTTTTTTAAAATGCAGGTTTTGGGGATTGAATCCAGGTCTGAGTGTTTCAAACCTAGGACTGTGAGCCCCTTGGGTAATCCTAAGTATCATAAAATGTCACTTTTCATTGCACAAGCAACTGCCACATCAGAGGACCTGAGTGATGGAGACTGGGGATTGAGAAGACTTGTATTGGTGTTCCTGCAGTGTTAGAGTTGTGCTCACTGTATCCCCATCTTTCCTTGTAGGTCTGATGGAGAGTATGAGGCAGGCGGATCTCAAGAACTGGTCATTAGATCAGGTTCAGTTTGCTGATCTCTGTTCCTCTCTTAATCAGTTCTTCACACAGACTGGCCTTATCCACTCACAGAGCAATGTTCAACAGAACGTCTGTCATGGTGCCATGCACCCAGCAAAGCCTTCCCAACACATTGGGGCAGGTATGGTCCTATGTGCACATACATAAATTCACTGTCTTAGGCAACAGGTGTGTGACGTGTCACTCAGGGTGATGTTGACCCATTTACGTTGTGTTATTTGTCAGAAATGAGTGATGGCAAATGGTTTAAGTGTGTTTTTCAAATTTTGAGGTGACAGGCTATCTTTGGTGATTGTGTGAGTTATGTGCTGCTGTCCTTTGTCATTTATAACTTTTCATTGTTATTAAACAAGTCTGTAAAAGATGCTTGTGTTTTCTTAAAACATAGTTATGAAATTATTTCACTTTAAATTTGTGTAGACTTGCAGCAAAAACCAAAAAGTTAAACCTTCTGAGGATGTTAAAATTAAAAGTTGAAGGTTCTTTTGAAGAATACACACAATGAAAAAAAAAAGAATACACACAATGTCAGGTTATCATTGTGAGGTTCTGTAATGAGGGCATAGAAAAATGAAAAATTATGGCTTTTTGTTTGTTTGTTTGTTTTATTTTTCCCTGTGAAAGTGTTAGGAATGCGACAGGATCTCAGCAAATTATTTTGGCAGTAATGACCTGGGGCTCAGACTTAGAGTCTGCTCCTGCCTCTGGCAAACTTCTTCTCTACTCCTGTTTCCCCATGTATGCAATAGAGGGGATGTTGGACTAGGTCATCTCTGAGGACATCTCAAGCCTGGGTACAAGTTTGGCTTTCCTGCAGTTACTGAAAATTTGTGCTTTTATTTCCTTCTTAGGGACCATAGTAGTAGTTGCTCTATAGTCTCATTGCATTGGTTGAGTTCAAGTGTAAGTTATGTGAGACACTAGCGTCCCTATGACATGACCTTCTCAAGATTCCAGGTAGTAGGATGCGAGCTAGTTTATGGCCTTTCTCCCTAGATTATGGGGGGGGGGGGTGTCGTCATGATGCTGTTTCCTTCGTACTTGACCCTTTTGAGGTGTTAACCCCAACCCTAACTTGGTGGCTCTTGTCAGTGAAAATATCTTGAGTCCCCTGAAATTCCATTGAAATGAGGTCTGTGCTTTTCATCTGCAAACTTGTTTAAATTTACAATTTAAAGTCACCTTTGCTTGGCTTAGCTGTGCCCTAACACAGGTCTTTACTGTTGCTTTGTGTCTTGGCCTCTCAGTTAATCAGCCTATGCCCGCTCAAACAGTCAAGGGGAATATCCAGGGCAGTAGAGAAGTGGGCAGCAGTAAAAGGAGTTTTTGAGCCAAGACACCTTGATTTTAAGTCCTGGATCTACAAGATTTGTCCCCTGGGGGAGCCTGCTTAAAATTTTGAGCTTCCTTTGACCCACTGTAGAAAGAAGTGAGTGATTCCTGTCTGGCTGTGTGTGTGGGTAATGGGAGGTTCAAGTGAAGTCATGAACATGGATATAATTTTGAACATGGATATAATAATGAAGTGACAATTATAGATGTCCTTGCCTATGAGCTTATACCAGTGTGCTCAATGCCTAGCAAGGTACCATTTCACCGACCAACTGCATTTCAGAAGGCATTTCCCTCCTCACTCTGATTGCCTTACCTACTTGACTTCATAGGCTTAACCATCAAGATTCTTATGCTTGCTTTGTTTTGCTGACAGTGGTAACATGTTTTCTCTTCTTCTGTTTTTTAATTTGATTAGGAAATTTATACATAGATTCCAGGCAAAATCTCCCTCCCTCGGTGATGCCACCCCCTGGTTATCCTCATATCCCACAGGCGCTCAGCACTCCAGGAGCTACGATGGCAGGTAGTGTCTGTGTACTACATTTGGGACCTAGAGTTTAACACTGACAAGCTAGAGCTGCCTTGTAGAAAATGAGGCTACTCTGAGAAGGCATGAGCTCTTTTTACGGCCTGAGGTGCAGAGTATCTTGAAGGGTTTTTTTGCTTTGATAGAACTTGATGCAGCTTTCAGAGGCCTGCTTCGACTAGCTGCTTCTGTGGATTCTTTTCCATTGATTCCAAAGAAATAATCCAACTATAGTACCCAGGCAGAAGGTGTTATAAGTTGCAAGTAGTCAGGAGACTAGGGCATGCTGTTAAAACTGGAAGGAACCTAGATGAGGAACTGCGGTCCAGAGAAAAGCTGCCAAGAACTTCCAGGCTGATGAGCAGTTGTACTGAGACTCAGGTCCTGACACTGCCATTCACTTTACCTCTCTGATATAAGACAGTAAGCAGTCTTTGCCAATGAGGGTGTATGAGACCTGGATAGAGTTGTGTATGCCAAGCAGTGGGAAAAGAAGGGGCTGTACTCAGTGATGTTTTCTGGATGAGGGTAACAGTGCATCTGCTGTTACACGCATACATGGTGTATGCACGTGCACACACAGAAAAACATAGGTACCTCAATACTGTGGCTAGAGCTCAAGCCAAAAGCTTGATTGCCATTCTCCTGCTTTGGCATCAAATTAGTGCCTGACATGCAGTGAGGGATTTATCCTTTTGTTAAATAAAGACACATTGGCATTTCCATAATGTGATACACTGAAAGTCTTAGCATTTTGTAATTGTATGTTAAAAGATTCACGAGAAAAATAATTGACAGGTAGTTTTAAATTTTGTTTTTAAGAGTACAAACAACAATAATATTCCAGTATGAATTTTACAGCATTTCAAAGGATTTGATTAAGTTCTAATAATAGAAAGGACCACTGTTAAGATAATAGAAAGGACCAGTGTTAGTAAATTTTTCTTATGTCCCAGTTTAACTTCAGTGGTACACCAATGACTTTTTATTAATTAAAATAAAATTTAGGCGTATGAGTGTTTTGCCTGTGTGCCACTTTGAGTGTGTCTGTTGCCCAAGGAGGTCAGAAGAGTGTGTCAGATCTAGTGGACTTGGAGTTGTAAGCCATCATGTGGGTGCTGGGAATAGAAGCTGGGTCTTCTGAAAGGACAGCCAGTGCTCCAGTTCTAACAGTGGAGTCATCTCTCCAGCCCCCTCTGATAATATTGATTGATGTTATTGAAACACACTAGAAAGAAAGGACTTATTAAATGACGGTCAGCATTTTTCTCATGCCTTCCTTACTGCAGGCTAATAAAACAGAAGACTGTTGTTTTTAGATTCAGATGAACTGGGTTTAAATCTGTGTGTTTGGATTCAGTCTGTGTATCCCGGACTGGTCTTGAGTCCATGATCCTTCTGCCTCTGTCTCCTCTGAGTGTTGAGAATATATGTATGTATACCTGGAGTTTTGTTCAATTTCTTTAACCCTATTCTCCTTACTAGAAAATAAGAACTGGAAGAACAACTTTGTTCCTCCAGTTTTGTTGAAGGCTTTCGATGGATTCTAGGTAGTGTCGCTGTTCCAGGCATGCCCTAGCACATACGGCATGCTCTAGGGGCTAGTTGTTCTCTTCCTGACTTCCCTACCCAGGTCCCTGCTGACACTGACTTCTTCTTTCTAGGCCATCACGGAGCCATGAACCAGCAGCACATGATGCCTTCCCAAGCCTTCCAGATGCGGCGCTCTTTGCCTCCAGATGATATCCAGGATGACTTTGATTGGGATTCAATAGTGTAGGCTTGTTTCTGCAAGACAGGCGACTCCAGCATCCTTTCTGTGCAGTGAAAGGAAGGATCAGAGTCCAGATGAGAAAACAAAGCGATGTTACCAGTGCTATCTAAATTACTTTTGAAGACAATCAGAGATTCTAGCTGGGTAACTTACTGCTTTTACCTGACCCAAGCAAGAACTACATGTTTGTCTCCCGCCAGTGCCCTCTGTAGCTCCTAACTGTTGTGATTTGGACAGCTTTTTGCATATTCGTGTCAGTTTGATGTTAACCACAAGTGCCAGACTGATTTTTTTCAGACAGAGCCTATTTTGCTGCAAGCAGTTTATAGATACATATGTGTAAATATGTGTACAAATATTACTGAAAGGCTTCAAGTTTTTTCTAATTGGATTATTGTGTCTTGACAAGAAAGTTACTGTCAGTTTTTATTCCTTGTTAGGCCATTTCTGCAGGATGCTTTCAGATGATGTAGGGAGCTGAAAGGAAATCGGTCTTTCCAAAGCCCAGTTTCCTTTTTAATCTTCAAAAATAGGAGTAATCGTGAATTCTAGCGAGTTCAGTCAAGGAGTCTGGAGTTGGTGCTCTCCGCGGTGCAGAGGGTCTATTGTTCCTGAGCAGGCTTGTCCACAGGGAGTTGTAGAGCGTGTGTTCCTCGCCAGCGTGTTTCCTCAGCTGCATTCTGACAGCTCTGAGATGTGTGAACTGATTGAAGCTAGGTATTGCTTGGCTTTTCAAACAAATCATTGTCTCCATATTCATTTAAGTATTTATTATTCAAAAGTGTTATTTTAATATTTATTGCTACTTTCTGTGAATGCACAGCTCTTTTGGGTTCACTAGGGAGAAATTTGTGTGGAAGCATGGTGGTTTTTTTTTTCTGGATAAAAGTTTACAGACAAAGACAATCAGAAACATTTGTCATTCTCGTTATCATCACTCCTTTTACCAGGTGAGTACGCTTCCTGTCTTACTTAGCCTTCCTGCTGATGGAGACTTAATAGCTACATAGGAATTTCCTGGACTTGAATCCGAGTCTGTTTAGGCAACAGGACATAGAGGCAGGGTTTATACAGCAGTGTCCTCACTCACTGTCTTAGGTAATGCTGGAAGGAACTGCCTGCTTCAGTCTTGAATGCAGACTGTGTGATTTGTTGTTGGGTCTGTGTGTGCCTGACAAATACCTTGGAGCTTTTATCAGTTGCTTTGTCTCGTTGTATATCACAGTTTGCATGGGTTGATGTGTTGATTTTATAATGAAAATAGGAGATTCTCTCCCCCACAGTGAATAGACTTTTAATTGGTTCTTTACAGGAGAGAAATCTGTTTTAATGAGGAAATAGATTCTGTCACATCAAGGAGAAATAACTGCTCACCAGTTGCTTGTCGTTGTCTCTGGGCTTAGCAATGCTAAATCATGTTAACTAAGCCTCAGCAAGTCTGTGGTTCAGTGATCTCTACTTGAACAAAGATTGTGTGTGTGTGTGTGTGTGTGTGTGTGTGTGTGTGTGAGAGAGAGAGAGAGAGAGAGAGAGAGAGAGAGAGATCGAGAGATCGATCGATCTGTTTATCTAATGGAGTGTTGCCTTGAACGAATCACTGGGAAGCCATGGAGGGCTGGGAAGAAAGAAGTTTTATGCATCTCTGTTGTTTGGGTCCCACTTGGCATGAAAAGGAAGCTCAGGTCCAGCCCCTCATATTAGTGAACACCAGAGGATTTTGAAACAGCAGCCAACAGTTCCTCTCAGAAGGACCAGGTGAGATGAGATGGCCACCTGCAGAGGAAAGCATGGGAAGATGGAGTTCCCAGTAGTTTACCCAAGTCTCTTGTTTCCTCTACACCAAAACAGCTCTGCTCCATGACTAGGATTGCTACTAGCAGTGTGCACTTTAAATAATTGGGTGTTGGAGTACTGCAGTCTCTGAAACAGAATGCTTGGATAGGACCAGTGATCGTGATTATACAAATTATGTGAAGCTCATTTCCCATTTGGCAATTATTTACTGATTTGCAGTGATTGACATATTTATTAATATTTGAACTAACCAATAATGGCACTTGAGACCAGACTCATCACTCTTCTGTATCCCTGTTCCCAAGGACTCAGAGCAGGCCCCAGTGGGCTGTGGCCAGGCTGGGCTACCTGGTGGGTGCAGAGTCCCTCTAGTGGCCATTTCTCTTGGTAATTGATGATACAGAACAAGTTCCCTTGGGCTTAAATTGACTGGAGACTTTGGGGTAAAGACTAATAAACGTACATAAACAGATGGGGTGCTCTGTCCAGGAGAAGAGTCCGACTGGCATTTGTGGCAGTGTTTGAAATGTAAATGTATTCTTGTGTGTTTATGTAAATATTTAATACATGTTTCTCAAATGTCCTTTGAAGTGGGAGGGAATCGATCTTGGGATAATTTCAAATGGAATAGAGTATTTTGATATGTTCATCAAGAGGGTGATGTGTACATACCTATATTGTATATATGTGGTGACATGCATTGGCTTTTGTGCAGAAACAACCTGCTCTCTGTGCTGCTGTTGGACAGTCAGTGTTTTAATGTTTCTACAGTTTTCCTATTGCACGATTTCATATTCTGCCGATGGTGAGTGGCACCCATTCTTTGTAACCGTTTAGTGCTGTAAAGAAATATCCCAAGTGTCATTAGGATTGTCGCTGCCAGAACTGATATGCATGGATGGCACTTAAAATAAATATATTATGATAACTGTATTTGCAACCTGATGGTCTGTGTCATTTGCCATAGCTGAAGGAGCCAGATTGGAACCTATGGCCAGGCCATGGAGCCCTTAGGCGTTTGAGACTGTGCCCATGCATTGCTACCTTAACATTAAGCTTAAAGATGTTTAATCGCTTTCCTGAGCCGACACGTGGGGAAAACTCTCCAGAGGAAAAATCAGAGACGAGAGAATCACAGTTCTGCCTTTAGTGAATATAGACTTGCCCGGGACAAGGAGCAAGCAGCACCTGGCCCAGACGCCACCTCCTTGGAAGTTTCCCTGGTAAGGAGGAGAATAGTGACATAGAAATGCCCCTTGAGAGAAGACATTGAAGTCAGCCTCCAGAGGTCCTCAGGCCAGCGTTTAGTCTCCGGACACTGGTGCACACCCTGCTCAGGGCTGCATTGGATGCAGGTTCCAAGAGGCTCAGCAGTAGACCTGCATGTGGACATGGAATCTCCTTTTATCCGAGAGAGCAGAGCTTCCTTCCTACCACTCTGGCAGTAGTCTGTCAAAGCTTCTGAGTTATACCGTGCACACTGCAGGAGCACCAGTGTCTGTGTTTGCAGATAGGAGCAGGCTCGGGAAGGAGAGAGAGCTTGCCTCAGCTCTTACTGTAGTCATGGACTTAGGATGGTTCATCTGGGGAGACTCCAAGGTTCTTTTCAACTGCACCGTTTGCCAAAACCAAGGATAGTGACTGCTCACCATTTTGTGTGTGTGTGTGTGTTTGTACACAGATCTCTTAGAGGGCAAGCCTGGGCTATGTTTCCATTGCAGGCAAGTTTTGGTCACCTAGTATTGATCGGTGTGCAGCTAGGATATGCCTCGCCTACCTGCTCAGAGGAAGTGGAAATAGTCATTGTGCTGCATATGTTTTTCTCTCAGCTGTAACATGTAACTCTGAGGGCTGGTCTTAACATGTGACCTGTGCCAGCTGGGTATAGTGTCCCGGACAAACCACGGAGCTCAGTCAGTCTTCATAAACTTCACGCTGGTAAGGGCCTTAGAAAAGTGATTAATGCTACCATCATATTTTTAAATTTTTTTTAATTTCCCATGTGTTGGTGTTTTGCCTGCATATATATATGAAGTCATACAGATTCGGATCCCCTGGAATTGTAGTTACAGATAGTTGTGAGCTGTCACGTGGGTGCTAGGAATTGAACCCAGGACCTCTGGAAGAGCCCCAAGCGCTCTCAACTGCTGAGCCATCTTTCTAGCCCCTATCCTCATATTTTGTTGAGCATTCAGACCCAGAAAAGGAAGCAGCTTGTTTCAAGTCCCACAGCTACTGAGTGAAAGGATTGAGACTCGTTGACCTAGCAGCAGTTGGGACTTCCTTCCTGTAAGCAGGTGGGAGGGGATGGCTCAAGAGGTAAAGCCACTTGCCCCCAAGGATTGATGGCTTGAATTCAGACCCCTCAGCTAGTGCTAGAAGGAGTTGTCCTCTGACTGACTCCCTGATCTGCTGTAACCTGCTGGTGTAGTGGGTGTCATGGCCCTGTGGTGTGAAGAGGGGGCAACTTTGGAGAAGTGAGGGATACCGCAACTGCAGCGTGCTCTGCAAGAGCACAGAGACTTAAATATTAGGGCTGCATCAGAGGGATCGTGCGTATGAGCAGAGCATTTCACCATGAATGTGTGTATTTCCCTTGGAGTCAAGCCAGTAGCCCCTTCTGGAGCTTGGGGATAGATTGCAGCAGCCAAGTACAGCAGACAGCACGCTGGCTAGCCGAGGCAGTCTCTGCATTGGTTTCTTCTGGAGTAGATTCAAGAGAGATTTTTTAACTTCTTCCTGTGCACTGCCCACCCCCCCCACCCCCCCCCCCCCCCCCCCCCCGCGCCATATACCATCAGTTGACAAATCAGCATGGGAACAGCAGTTGACTACATGCAACCACCAGTTCCCTAGCTCTTGAGCAGTGTCCCAAACAATGTGGACCCCAGGAGTACAGGATGGACAGCTGCTGTTTATCCCAAATACCTGGAACTGATCTTCATATTTGCTCTTTGAAAACAATCCCTGGGCCTGACTGTGGTATCTCCACTGTGAGGTTGTGGTGCTGGCCCTTAATCTAGGCACTCAGGCCGCAGAGGCAAGAGGATCTCTGAGTTTAAGGCTAGTCTGGTCTGCACAGCTTGTTCAAGACAGTTAGGGCTGTACAGAGAGACTCTTTCTCAAAAGAAACGAATACAGCATCTGCAGCACAGAGCAATAACTAACTGCCCAGGATTAGAGCTGGTAATAGCAGCAGTAGGGCTGACTTCAAAGCTAGTCCAAGTAGCCTTGGATCTCTGCTTCTCATCAGGTTGCTGTCTGTCCCAGGTCTTCCTAACTGCCCAGAGTAGAGCGAAGAGCTTCAGAAAGGCAAGGCTGCAGAGACTTGGTGGCTAAAAATGTGGTCTCCTTTGGGGGACCCTAGTTTTTTTTCCCTCTACCTGTGTCAGGCGGATTGAGTGGCTTACAACTACCTGTAATTTCAGCTCCAGGAGGATCCAGTGCCCTCATGCACAACAGACATACATACGTAATTTTAAAATAGTAAGTCTTTAAAATCATGGCACACACCTTTAATCCCAGCACTCAAGAGGCCGGGGCAGGTGGATCTCTGAGTTTAAGACCAGCCTGGTCTACAGAGTTTGTTCCAGGACAGCCAGAGAAACCCTTTCTGGAAAAACAAGAAAACAGAAGTCATGTAAGCAAAGGCTGCAGGAAATGCCTGTGACCACCAGGGGGCGGTGCTGCCTCTTTTCCTGATGGGTTCTTTCTACTCTGAGCCGTGCTGCCCCTCTGCAGCCCCCAGAGCTTACAAAGGAAGAGGATCCAACCCCATCTCTGTCCCCTCCTGCCGTGTGGTAACTGCTGGCTGGAGTTCTCAGCCTAAGTGCCATGTGGGGTTACTTCAGAGCTGCCGTGGCTGGACCGTAATGATGCTCACCACCCCCAGGGATGTCTCCCCGGACCTGCTGATGAAAGGTCTGACATTGTTCCCACGGGTGCCACTCAGGCGGAACCCACACCTTTCCCTCCCCAGCCCTGCCTGGGAGCCTGAGTGGGCCTGGATGGTGCCCCATGCACAGCTCCGTCAAGTGCATAATGATTATTGCCACCATTTGCCAGCTCCCTGCCCGGTACTTGACAGCCATTATCTGCCTCAGCACTCCCAGGCTCCTTGTGAGGTCAGTGTCATTATCTGCCTTTTACTGCCGGGTATTGCCACCCTGAGAGGTGAAGTGCCGTCCCAAAGGTCACACTGCCAGTGTGTAAGGGAGGGCAGCCCAGATCTGCCTCATTCCGGTCTGTGTTTTCCATAGAGGCCTATTTCCTTTTCCACAGTGATGCCAGGTGCCCTTGACCTCCTTCCCAGCCCACCCTACCCTAGAGCCTGTCCACATCCCTATTGAAGAATGTCACCCCTTTGCCTTCGGGCCCCCCAAAGGTCAGAGGGCTTCTTCCTGTCCCGTGCCTGCGTGATGCTTCAGTGACAGGAAAGGTCCTGGCTCACTCAGGCATAGGTGTGAAGCTGTGTGTGTGCGAGAGTGACAGACACCATGATGGGTGAATGAATTTATTTTAAATGATGTTATTTTCCATTTCCGTGTGTGTGTGTGTGTGCATGTTCTCAAGTTTGTCTGTATGGACACACAGGTGGCTATGTGTTCCTGTAGGTCAGCGAGACGGGTTCTCAAACCCAGAGCTCGCTGATAATTGTTTGGGGATTCCATCTCCACTTCCAAGGCTGCCAACCCACCCAGCATTATGTGGGTTCTGGAGATCCTAACACCAGTTGTTAGGGTCACTCACAGATGGGAGGTAGAGGGACAGGTCGGGGGGTGCAGACTCCTTGGATTCTGCTTAGGAGCATCTCTCTCTTCCTGGGTCCTGTATCCTAAGTAACACTCATCTGGGATTGCGGTTCTTACCCAGGTGCTGTTGGGGTTGGGGCCTGCGAGTCTTCTGTAGATAATTTTTTCTCATCACCTGCCTGGCTTGTCTCTGTTGCCGCTGTCGCGGGTAGTGGTGTTTTGAGCTAGATGGCAGACGTATACCTGCGCATGCCCAGCCTTCCGCATCCTGGATGGCAGATGTACACCTGCGCGTGCCCAGGCTTCCGCATCCTAGCGGAAAGCCAATCCCTTATCTTTTGGCCTGTAGTCCAAATCGCTGCAAACCTTGGGGCCCGGCACAACTGGTGCTTAAGGCAATGGAGAGAATATGAGGTTGGAGTCAGATTCTAGGGTTCCTTGTGAGCAAGACACTACATTCCCTGAGCCTCAGGATCCTCTGACATGGGAACACTTTACCTCAGACTGGTGTTGAGAAGCCAACATGGCACCTTCTTCCCTACCTCCCTCCACTCTAGACCAAGTTGCTAAACCAGCTGGTCTCCCTGCCCCCCACACCCTCACCCATACCTGCTGAGATGGGACATTCCCTTCCTTCCTGTTTGCTTGCTCACCAGCTACCCTCAGCCCACTGCCAGAGCGTCTCTGTACACAGTGGCTCTGCCAAGGTCTGAAACTGTCTCACTGTCATGAGGCAAGTGCCCAAGCTCGGCGCTGTTTGAGCCCTGCTGTACTTCAGCCATGGCCAGCTCTCCTTCTCTGGGCTCCCAGATCTACATCCGTCACATGCCACTTCAAATACCATTTCCACCAACAGGGATGCAGTAGTCTGGCCTCGGAGCAGCCTCGGGCTTTCCCCTCATGCCTCCTAGCATGTCCCACAAGGAGTCCATATCATGTCTTGGCTTTGGTTCCTGTGTGTGCACGGCACTCCTGAGGGTGGACACTCTAGCTGAGTCTCTTCTTCCTGCCCTCCAGGGTGGGAGGTTGTCTCAGTGAGATGCCTCCAGGACGGGGAGGAGGAGGAGGCAGCTGCCGTGTGTGAGCAGAGCAGATGGTGAACGGGTGTCCATCATCTCATCCGGGCCAACCACAGGGGGATGACTCGGCTGGGCAAACAAGCAGACACACCCTCTCCACTCCCCAGCTGCCCCCTGAAGCATCAAGAGAAAGCGCCCACCAGCCTGGAGCCTGGGGGAGGGAGAACTGGGCTTGGGCTCTGGCCAGGGCCTCCAAGCCCCACCAGCTGCCACTTCCTGTGTGACAGTGAGCACTCTCCGCTGCAACGTGGGCATTGCTGACTCGGCGGGCTGTCTTCCCTTGAAGGGGAAGTGTGTGTGTGCAACCAGGGGCAGTTCAGGAGGCCCTGCACTGCGCTGAGTAGAAGATCAGGTTTTTCTTTGGCATTTGAGAAAATTGGATTCAGTTCTGGAATTTATAGCTATATGACCACAGTTGTCACCAAATCCACCTGGCAGTAAATCTGAAAAAATGTGCCTTCCCCTGGGCTGAAGGTGGCCAAAGCTTGTGTTTACACGTGTGCCGTTGGCCCTATGCCCTTCTGCAGTGCACAGTCAATACAGCTGTACCCAGCAGCCATGTGCGTGTGCACCCTCAGGAAGTCAGGGGTTCTTAATCTCACTTAGCTTCAGCTTCAGCTCAGCACCCCACCCCTCAAAATGGGATTATGCAGTGATTTCTTACTCCTTTCCAAAGCTGTTAAAGAGGCTCATAGCCACTGGAATTCTCAGACCATTACGGCTTCCTGTGGGTTCCCGTGGCAACCAGAGATTGCTGTACCCTCTAAAACACGTTTACAAGTTTTACAGGTTGGACTAACATACAGACCAGACCACACCTCTCTCAGGGTCACACGAGTCAGGCATAGTGTGTTCCAGCTGTTTCTGGGCCTTCCTCGGTTTAGGCCTGTGGGCAAACACAGGAGTCCCCAGAGGGCTAAGTCTCTAGTAGACCTGACCAGTGGACACCGGGGAATCACAATGGGGTCACCTAGACACAGCCTTTAAGCCAGATATGCTGGTCAGAAGGAATAGTGTTAGTCTCCGTGGGAAGCCCAGGGTACCCCCACATCTGGCAGAACCCCTCCCAACTTCCAGCAGTGGGGGTAATAAGGACCCGTTGTTTTGGGAGTAGGGGCAGTCTGACAGCCAGAGCTGCAGAGCTCTCTGCCCGGGACTTGGCCCAGTCAGTATCAACAATTGTCAGCCACTGTTGTTAACTGCTATGGATATCAGTGCTTCGGGCAAGCCCTGCCACCTTCTGGATTAACTCTAGACATGGTGGCATCCACTGAATTCCGGGCCTTTTCTGAGCATTGAGCATACAGCAAATGTTGCTGGCCTCTCACAAGCTTGCTCGGATTGTGAGAGGAAGGCCTCTAGGATGCAGATGAGTGGAAGTGGTCCTAACTCCGGGGCTCAGGGGCCCTTGGAAGTTGCTAAAAAACACTGGAATCTGCAGCACAGAAGCTGAGACACTCAGGACAATTGACTTTTAAAAAATGAAGCTGACGCCAAATCTAGAGACAGCCTAGCTCCAGGACCTGAGCTCTGGCTTCCACTCTCACTCCTGATTAGTGCTTTGAGATCCTGATTGAGTGGTATACACAGCAGGGGCTAAATCATGACCTTGAGTGCCAGCCAGGCCAGGCAGTCTGGCTTTTCTCCAAGGTTTGGGGGCAGCAGTTGGTTGTCCCTACATGGTGAGGCAGTCAGGTCCAGGAGATACTGTGGCTTGGAAGGCCATGGAAGCGTGTCAGCTTGCCAGGAGAGGTGGCCTTGGGGATCCCAAACAAGTCACAAAGTGAGCAAGGCATGCAGGGTGCTGAGGACAGGCCTCTGGATTCAGGGTAAAAGCTTAGGGTTCCAGGATCACAACTAAGGTCCAAGTTCTAGCAACTTCAATGCAGGCTGATGATGTCATATGTTCCCTGAAAAAGAGACAGGGGACTAAACTCAGAGCTGGCCGCAGGTTGAACAGGGGCAGTAGTGGGAAAGGGAAGAACAGAATCGGTGGGCTTGGATAGGGCCAGACCCAAAGGGATAGGACCTCAGAGCTACTTCCTCTTTCCCACAGTGTGGTACCGCTTCATCCTAACAGGCACATGGAACAGCTCCTGGGCAGGAGAGGCAGCAGGGGTAGAAGCCCCTTCCCCTCGCCCAGTCACAGCCAGACCTTAGGAGGGAAGACAAGAGCAACCTTGAGCCAGAAAAGGTTGAGCTAGCACAGTCTCACCCTAAAGCCAAATCAAATCCCAGCACAGTCTTGGGCTCCTACGTCATCCCAGGCCTAACCCAAATCATAAACCCAGCCCCACCTTACCGGCAACCTCACTGCAAACTCCACTCAAAGGAGTCCGAACCCAGCCCCGCAGCCTCCATGCCCCTTAGTCTCCATCGTAGACTGTCCCGCCCAGACCCAACTCTTAGCAGGAACTCCCAGCCCCTGACCGACTGCCTAGTCCTCGTGTTAGCCCAGCTCGCCCCTGCAACCCACCCCAGTGCACCCCTCTCTCTCTCTTCCCCACTACATCATTCCTCCCATTGGCAGCAACAGTGACCTCACCTCCAACCCAGCTCACTGGTACCCAGCAACTGTGTATCCGTGCTTAGCTGCGCCCTTGTGGAGCACGTGGGTTACGCGTGTACTTGTCTGCAGGCACACAGATACACTGTTTCCTGAAGTACACACCTCCCCACTTCAGGACAAATACACATACTTTAGTGTATGCACATCTTCCTAGTATATACACATCCCCATGTACACACATACCTCAGCACACACATTCATCCTTAGCATAGACTCATCTACTCTAGTGTACATGTGCATATGCAATCATATACACACATCTCGGTTATGTCATCCTCAGACATACATAGGTACACAGTGCCTGCACATAAACACTCGTCAGTGCGCACACAAACAAGTTTGCACAAATCTTGCAGAATACCAACCTGTCTTTCAATACACACCTCAACATACATACACATCTCAGTGCGCACACATACTCCTTCAGTGTACATACATGACACTTCTCAGTGAATTCACACATTTGCACATGACCCCACAGTGGGGGGGGGTGCAGAAGTCCAGTCTAGCTTAGGACAGCATTGCAGGACCAAATGTTTCCTGCCCCTGCTGCTGGGTTAAACACTTTCTAGTCCCTTCTTCCTAGGCTCCTCTCCCATCCAGGGATGCTGTCCCTCACCCTGACTTTCTGGATATGCAGCTCTTGTGGTGGGGCAGCAGGAAGAAAAGGAGGCCCCAGGATAGCTTTCTTTAGAGTCCTGGGGCTCATACACCCTAGGTCCTGCAGTGGGCACACACTGCATTAGGCATGTTCGATCCTAACGGGTCAGATTGGAGGGGCCCAGATGCGCATAGATCCATCTCAGTCACTGAGAGCAGGGTGGGGCAGGTCAGAGGGCCATACCACCTGAGAACCTGCTGTAGCTGGGCTAGGCCGGTGGCCATCAGAGGAGACAATGGGGACCAGGAGGTGCTGCTGCTATTCAGGTAATGGGCACCTTAAGCAAGGGCTTCCTGTGTGCCAGGAACTGCATGGAACGCCTAGGGAGTCCGCATAGAACCCAGCACGAGGGCATCTGCCACCCGGGGAGGTATTCACAATGGTCTGCGTCAAGAACCTGATGGGACAATGGGACTTGGAGGGCAGGCATCTGCCACATCAAAACCAGGCAGGTGGTGGGATTTGAACGCATGCCTGAGAATGGCAGAGTTGAATCACAGAGACCAAGTCTGGAGTGTGTCTGGGTCGTGTGTTCCCAGTCTCCCCTTCCTCCTTTCTCGGGGTTCACTTTTCACAGCCCCCCCCTGAACTTTCCAGGCCCGGCTCACCTCTGGCTCCTAGCATCCCCTGTGGACAGAAGTACCCCATTCTCAAGCCTCTGCATTGGCTTGAGCTCCTTGGGGAGACCTCCTGTCCCAAATGGGAGATGCCTCTTTCATACTCCCCACCCCTATGCTAATGGCCCTGTCTCTGTTGTCATTGTCGTCACAGTTGCCTTTCTGGGCCTCTTTCTTCAAGGGCAGGGCTGGGTCTACAGGGCCTGGCCCAGAGTAAATGCAGGACCCAGCCCAGCTGGGGGTCAAAGTAGTGCCCAGGGAGGGGCCGGGACTCTGTTGATCTCTTATCTCCCAGGCTCCCTTGGCCTTATCTGATGGGGCTCAGCAGGCAGCAGATGAGGCTGACAAGGCCCCAGGGTTACTGAGTAACCCCCGGGCTCTTTAAAAGTCTCCCTGTTTACCCTGGCACCCAGCATGGGCCAGTTCTCTGCACTGCACACTGCTGCCATGAACGCCTGTTTGCTCTCTCTGCTGTGCCTCCTGGGTGCCTTGGCTGTCCTGGCAGAGGGGGTCACTGTGCAGGTATGGCCCCACCCTTACTTGAATCTGACCCATTCTTGGAATCCTGAAATGAGGGAAGGGCTTCCTCTGGGACCCTCGAGTCCTCCTGCCATGCAATTTTCTCCTTCAAATGTGGAGGCTAAAAATAAATAAATAACACTTGGAGAGACAGTAAGAACTAACAGCTGGGATAGACAGTGATAGAGCCCGGAGTCTGGCTGCTCCCCTTGTCCCACAGAAACCCGACAGCACTGGGGAGGAGGGATTGTTGGTGGCATTTCATAGAGCAGAAATGTGAGCTTCTCAAAGCTTCCAAAACAGCCAAACCCCGTGACTGGACTCCGATCTAGGCCTGGATCCCCCAGCTTACACTTGCCTGAAGGACCAGGCTTGGTCCCAGGCGTTGATTCCGGCTTCCTGGAGACCTGGAGGATTGGACATACCTATCAGTGATAGCAGATGCAAGCTTGGCTGTCAGCAAACGGATCGTGCGTGCTCAGGGAGACCTCTGGGGTCCTTGTATTGCTTCTGGGGGTGGAGGTGCTCTGGCCAGAGAAGACAGTCTGGGCTAGCTTGCTCACAGGTCAGTCACTGCGTCCCTGGCTCGCCACAGCTGTTTCCCTTTTTCTTACACGAACGCAGAGCTTCAAGCCTCCTACAAGCTCAGGGCCACAGAAGTCTGACCTCATGCTGCCCCAGCGAGCCACCCAGGCTGGGGCCACCTGCAGCCTGGCCTCATGCTTCTGGCTGTCTCTTTCAGGATGGGGACCTCTCCTTTCCTCTGGAGTCAGTCAAACAGCTTAAGGACCTCCAAGAGGAACTAAAGCCCCGGCTGGCGAGTCACAGGAGGGTTGCCGCCAGGCTTGCTCAGCCTGTGACACCATCGCTGTGCACCCACTCGGCCTTTCCAGAAGCTCTGAAGCCCCTCTGCCTGAAACCCAACGCGGAGGAGATCCTGCGGAGGCTGAGTGAGTGGCCGCTTGGCTAGTGTGACTGGGGTGTTCTCTGATTGGTGGTGCTTGAGGAGGCCTCGTGCTCTGATTGGTCAGTCCTAAGTGGGACCCGCTGAAACCCCTTAGAAAGGCCTTCATTCAGAAGCGTGGGTTAAAAGGAACCCGTCTTGTGATGGTAATAAGTCCATCTCCTCTTTCTGGGTAGAAGCTGCTCTGATTGGCTGACTTCAGTAATTCATATGCCCCATTTGAGGCAGAAAGCCCAGAGGGTCAGGGGAGACAGGATTGCTGGGATTAATCTTGGTGGCTGTTGAGAGATGACCAGACTCTAGTTGAAGAGGGAGGGGCTATGAAGGAAGGGTGGCTGTTTTTCACCAGGCATCTTCTCTCTTGACCAGAGGCCATTGCTCAGGACCCAAACACATGTGAGATCTGTGCCTACGCTGCCTGCACCGGATGCTAGGATGCCTTGTCTGCTCGGCCAGCGAGGAAGCCCCTGCTACCTTCTAGAAGCAAGGGCCTGACAAACTCCCAGCCCCAGCATCTCAACCTACCCTGCACATGCAGGGAGGAGGCTGAGGAGACAACTACCTGGGGAGTCCTACCTGGGGGCTGTGCTAACCCTCGGCCAATAAACCAGATTCCGGTACTCGGTGCATTTTGCCTCTGTTCTTTCCCTCGCTGTCGGTCTGCGGTCCTACAGCGCTGTGGACACTCACCTGCCCTCAGAAAGTTCGGGTTCAGTGTGCAAAGTGGAAGGCTCGAGTGGCAGGGGACCACCTGAGAGGGTAAAATCTTGCCTTTTCTCACATTCGCTGGGGTCACCAAGCTGCTAAGCCGTGTGTGAGGACAGGAAAATGTCAGGGCTGGTTTGTCCCATACAGGCATGTGACCGACCACTCAGGACCCGGCTCCCTCTGCCCAGCCACGCCGCTTCTTTGACCCCACTGGAAGCGGCACCTGCAGCTGTCTTCCTGCATGCCTAGTTAGGGTAGCAGCCAAGGTTCCAGGCTGCGTCCCCATGGCCTTGCCGATTCTCCCCAAGAAGAATGTTTATATGCCTTGTGGTCGTCTGTGCCTCTTGAGCCTCTAGCCACCCTGATGAGGACTTCTGTGTCTGAGGAAGTTGTTCCTGTCCTCACTTGGGGTGGATTCTGCCCCCAGTGATGACTGTTAGAAGAGGAACTGTGTGGGAGAAAATCCAGGACTCTGGGTCCCAGCCTCTGGTCTTCCACATCCTGTGTGATGTTAGGAAAACCACTTCCCTTCTCTGGGGTTCAGCTTCCTTCTCTGTGACAATATCTAGCTCTAGGCTCCCAGTTCAGGTCTGATAGAAACATAAGAGGAGTCCTCTAAATGGTTTTTAAGGAAAACAAACAGCAAAATCAAGGGTCCAGGCAGAGGTGACCACACACAGCAGGAAAACCATGTAATTACTTAGTAAGAATATGGGGGAGAGAGAAAGGCTGCCACTGGGGTGTGTTCTGGGAGAGTGGGAGGAGGGGAATTAGAGAGGGCTTCAAACAGACTTCGTCTGGAATTCAGAAGATACCGTACCCTCTTCTTGCTAAGGCCAGGAAGCTTTGCAAGGAGGAGGGGTCTTCATATCCTGGGGTCTGCGGTGGGATAGATGGATTTCAAAACCAGTATGAAGTAGGGAAGAAGGTAAACTTCCAGAAGGTAGGGATGGTGAGAAGACGGAGAGGCACTGGGGTAGTTCCGTCTACGCAATGTGGCGCATGCGTGAGAGGCAGGCAGGACAGAGCTTCACCCTGACTCTGAAAAGCCCCGCCCCCTCTCTCTGAGGCTTGCTTTCCTTGTGTGAAAATGGGGTTGGTGAGGGCTGCTGAGGGATTTGACGAACTGTGTGGAGGACAGGGTCATTTAATGCTTCAGAGTTGGAGCCAGATTCACTGAGTGCGGCTTTGGGCAGTAAGACTCAGTTTCTCTGTCCGCAAAATGGAGATCTAAGAACCGCTTTGACCCGCTGTGGTGGGACCCATAATGACTCCCAGGATGCAGGAGGTAGAGGCAAAGGATCAAGAATTCAACGTCCTCCTCAGCCTGAAACCCTGCCCCACAACACACGAGATGAAAGTTCTACTTTGTGGAGTTAAGTGGAGATTCAACAAAGTCATACTGAAAGAGTTCTTTTAAAAAATTAAGATTTATCTGATCTTTGCTGTGTCTTAGTGTTTTGCCTCCATATATGTATGTGAACTACATACATGCCTGATGCTCTTGGCGGTCAGCTGAGGATGTTGATGTCTTAGAACTGCACTTATGGATGGCTTTGAGCCCCTATGTGTGTGCTGTGAACTGAACCCACGTCCTTTGAAGGAGCAACAAGTGCTCCTAACACTGGGCCATCTCTCTAGCCCCCTGAAAAAGTTCTTAAAGCTCCAGCCACCATTTCCCTTTTCTTTTAGATGTGTGTATGTATGCATTTATCATGTGCATGTATGAATGTCTGTGCACCACACGGAGTGCGTGAGCCACCATGTGGTGCTGGGAGTCAAACCCAGGTCCTCTAGAAGACCCAGTGCTCCATCACTCTGCCCCCTCTCCTACTTGTCCTCGGAAAGGTACTGGAACAATTGTCCTAGTAAGAACAATTAGCCGAGAAAACAGAAGTACCGAACTGAGAAAGTAAGAGTGTAATTATCTCTTTACTGAGGGCGCAGTCACATAGAAAGCTCCAAGGAGCTCGCCTAAAAAGCTCGTTGTCACTCACAGACAATACAGGAAAGTTCCAGGATACAGAATTAATATATGAAAATCGGTATCACATCTCTACACTAACAATAAGCTCCCCAGAACACAAACAAGGAGAGTCCTGTCACAATAGGAACTGACAACAGCAACTCTTAAACAATGGAAGACAAGAAGCGAAGGAACTAGATAGTAAAAAGTAAAAAAAAAAAAAAAAGAATGAAATTGAAAGGCATCTTATTTGCTCATGGATAAAAATAAAAGAAGTTTTAGACATTAGAATGTCCACAGTACCTGAGGTTCAATTCAATACAATCCTTATCAAAGTTTCAAAGATAATTTTTACAGAAATAGAAAAAAATCTGAAAATTCCCATGAATTCATACAAGACTCAAATACTCAAAAATCTTTTTGTTGTTTTAATTTTTGAGGCAAGATTTTCCGTAGCTGAGGCTGGCTTGGAACTAATTGTGCAGGTGAAGGTGACCTTGGCCTTAAGCTCCTCCTGCCAAGTGTGAGCTACCACGCCTGGTTTACGTGACGTGACGCTGGGTGTGAAGCCCAGGGCCCTGTGCAAACATTCATTGACTGAGCTGTACTCCAATCCTAGTCAAAGCTGCCTTAAGCAAAATGAGCAAAGCCAGGCTCGTTACTCTGTAATAGTTTAAATAAGAAATGTCCCCCATGGTTTTGGGCATTTGAACACTTGGTCCCAGTAGGTGATGGCCTTGTTTGGAAAGACTTAGGAGGTGTGGCTTTGCTGGAGGACGCCTGACACTGGGGGTGGGGATGGGGCTTTGAAAACTTCCATCCTGGCCTAGATAGTTCCCCTTCTCTGGCTGTAGTGAAGGGTGTGAGCTCACAGCAACCTGCTCCAGTGCCATGCCCCTCACCTTCTGCCTTTCTTCCCCAGCGTGAAAGACTCTTAACCCTCAGGAATTTTAAACTGAAAAAACTTTCTTCTGTAAGATGCTTCGGTCATGGTATTTTGTCACAATAAGAGAAATGTAACTAATAGGTATATTATCTTGCCTCAAAACCTACCACAAAGCTATAGTAGTCAAAACAGCATGGTTCTGACAAAAATCAATCAATCAAACAAACAAAAAACCCAGGCAGAAACCAAAGGAACACATACTACCAGGGAAGAAAATCATCGTGTGTTTACC